>NW_027186428.1:0-2662 GCF_028583685.1 Petaurus breviceps papuanus | reverse complement strand
CCTCTCTATGAATGATTTGTAACACGTTGTTCTTAATTGAAATCCTCCTTTGGCACTTTATGGTTGTGCAGAGATGGCTCCAGGCTCTGGAGAGCTTGGCCAGTAATGGTCTAAGGACCAGCCCAGCTGAATGCAAAGTAAAGAGTTATGTCACTAGAACAGCTACCAGGTGAAGAATTTTTTTTTTGGCCCCAGCAATTTATTGAAACCATCCACTGAAGCAGGGAGTCTTGAGACCTTTTTTTGAAACTTTGACAATCCAATGAAGCATATAGACGCCTTTTAATAAAATGTAGGATAACTACTGTTAACAAAGAAAATATGGTTAGCCAAGCATTAAATGTACCAAGTTTACAGACACCCACTTCAAACTCTCTTCATCAGGGGTCTATGGAGCTCAAGTTAGAAACCCATCCTCTAAGATGTGGAAGGGTTATAATCTGCATTGGTCAAGGGAACACTCATGTCAAAGAAATCATGGGTTTTTTAAAAAGTATTAAAGCAATAGATCACTACTAAATGAAACCACAAAGTGTTACAGAAAACTATAGCCTATTCTAGTCTCTCTAGATACAGTAAAGCTTGATAAATTCAGATGACAGTACAGATTAAACTAGTATAGTGAAGTAATAGTTCAAGTAATACAATATTTTTAAGAAATAAGAGTTTATTATTTTAGTATATTCAGTAACAGTTAATAAAGATTAATATCAGTCTCTACTGTTAAGGATAGATAAGAATTTTAAATGATAGATGAGAATGTTGTATGATTAGTTTTTTCAATGAGAAAATACCTTGTGCTTATTTTTTAAAAGTTCTCTAATAATTTAATTTATGCTACTTTATGAAGTATTTGTTAGACAGAAAATAAATTTATATGTTGTTAATTAGTAAAATCTGAAATAATATGCTTTTATCATCTTTTTTCCCCTATTTCCCTGCCCACCTGAAAGTGTATGTAACATTTTTCTCCCTTATTATGGTAAGTTTGTAGTGACCTGGGCAGTAAGGTGAATCTTCTGTCTTCTTCCACAGCTGCAGCTCAAGTTTTCATCATTGAGTTTAGGTACTTCAGCCTAAGTGCCAATAAAATGTAACCAATGAAAATGAGTCCTTTGTGAATCTCTTAAGGAGCCTGGTAGAGTGGAGGTACAGACAGACTGAGGCACTGGATTCTGATGCTTTTATTCACCAGTGACCAGAATGATGAGACAGCGTACTGAGAGCTGGAGCTGACGTGGTCTTTGGTCTAAGATTCTTAGAGGAACAGTTGAAGACAATGAGAACCAGTGAGATTAAGTGCTTTGCCTGAGCTTCCAGGGTCAGTACTGATTCATAGGATCGGAGGTTGAGTTGGAAGAGACATTAGAGCTGAGGAATCTGAGGAATCTAACCTCTCTGGCAGAGGTTAGAACACTGGGCCTTAGACTCAGGAAGACCTGAATACAAATCTGGCCTTAGACACCTACTAGCTGTGTGTCCCTGGAAAAGTCACTTAACCTTGGTCTGCCTCAGTTTCCTCTACTGCCAAATGAGGATAATAATACCATGTACCTGCCAGTGTTATTGTAAGGATCAAACAAGACAACAGTTGTAAAGTACTTAGCAGCACAGTGCCTGGTACATAGTAGGAACTTGACAAATGCTTTTTTCCTTTACCTCCCTTAAGTGACCAACCTAAGCTCACACTGGTACTACATGGCAGAATCAAGATGTATAGATTTTACCATTTTGTCTCATAATTCATTTACCTTTTCCTTCAAGAATTTGGACAGCAGGCCATTTGGTGCATGTATCTTCAGTATTGATATTGATTATCCGTGGTACCTTTTAGTAAAATGCAGTTTCCCTGCTTATCTCTTTTAAATAGGTCTGTTTTTGTTTTTCCTTTATCTGAGATCATAATTGTTACCCCTGCCTTTTTTGATTCAGCTGAAGCATAAATAGATTCTATCCTAGCCTTATATTTTAAATCTGCGGTACATTATTGTTGTTTGTTTCAAATGTGTCCTTTTTAAACAACATGTTGTGGGGTTCTGGTTTTTAATTTACTCTGCTATTCTCTTTCATTTTATGAGTGAATTAATCCCTTTACCTTCACAGTCATGATTGATAACTGTGTATTTCCCTCCATCTTATTCTCTTCTATTTATCCTTCTCTTTTTATTTTTTATTTTCATTTATTTTTGCTTTTTGGAGGGGGGGAGACATGGCAATTGGGGTTAAGTGACTTGCCCAAGGTCACATGGCTAGTAAGTGTTAAGTGTCTGGGGCTGGATTTGAACTCAGGTCCTCCTGACTCCAGGGCTGGTTCTTTATTCACTGCACCATCTAGCTGCCCCTCTTTTTTTTTTTTAAACTTGTCCCCTCCTTAAAAGTCTGTTTTGCTTCAGACCAACCTTCCTTAATCAACCCTCTCTCTTTTCACATTTTAGCCCCTTTCCCTTTTGTTTCTCTTTGGGGTAAGATGAATTTCTATAACGAACTGTGTGTATATACAGGTTCTTCCTCTTTGAACAAGTTCAGATGAGAGAGGTTCACACATTGCCCACTTTTTGTCCCCAACTTTCCCCTCTGCTATAACAATTCTTCCTTGCCCTTCCTCTTTTACATGAGATCATTCTTCCTTTCTTCCCTCTTCTACCAGTGCATCCCTCTTTCT
>NW_027186427.1:0-110276 GCF_028583685.1 Petaurus breviceps papuanus | reverse complement strand
AGAGAGAGACAGAGAGAGAGACAGAGAGAGAGAGAGGGAAAGAGAGACCTAAGGGAGAGAAGGGGGGAGGGGAAGAAGAGAGAATCCCAGACAGACAGACCTCGCTCCCCGTCCTCTACTCCGCCCCTCCCCCTGGGCTCGCCTTCCGCGCCCTTCACCCCAATCCCACACCTTTCCCGCCATAGCGTCCCCCACCCCCAACCTGCCTCCTGGTCCGTGACAAGCTTGCCCCGAGTGGGTGTGGGGCCTCTTCCCTTCCCCGCTCCCGCACCTGCTGGGGGAGGAGGAATGAGTCCCGTGGGCACCCGGGAATGTGTAATGGGGCGAGGGGACGCCCCGGCCTCCGAGTGCCCGTGCCTGCCGTGGGAGAGTGGGCCCTGTGCGCGCGTGTGCACACAGCTGCGCACGTCTGGTGGGGTCTGGAGTGGGCCCGCGCTCCCAGGCGTGCAAAGGGATCTCTACGCGGGGATTCTTGCGCTGTGTGCATCCACAGGGGAGTCCTTGTGTGCGTGGGGAACGGGGGTCCTCGGTTTCCTCCACTGTCAAATAAGGGGTGCCCAGGGCGCGAACGGCGAGGGGGAAGGTCACGTCCCCCAAGGGGTCCTAGTGACCTCCGGGTGCGCAGCTGGGAGCGGGCTGGGGCTTTGTATTTGTGCGTGGGGGTGTTTTGAACTGAGAACACCCCCGTTCCCTCGCATGCACGTGGCGCGGGGGTGGGCTGCTGAGAAGCTGTAGGGTCCGAGCCCAAGTGGAGTGTGCCGTAAATGACCGGTCCGTGGCCCCGTCAGGACCATTAGCAGAATTACTGGTCATCGCCAGCACTGCGGCGGTCACTAGTGTTACTAGGGGCACACTGGGGGGAAACACGCAACTCTTTCCCGGCCATCACGGCTTGCTCCTTCCTTGGGCTTGCTCCAGGCTCCGGGTTTTCCCTACCACCAGCTCATGGCCCATGCCTGACGGACGTCGCAGCTAGCCAATGGTAGGGCGCAAAGCGTCAACTCTGTGTTCGCCCGCCAACCTGAACCAATGGAAGTGGATATTACGGCAGTCCCGCCTTCCGCGTCGGGCGCCCCCTTCTGGTTGCTTGGGCCGGGCCCGCTCGGCCGCCATCTTGGGTGTGGCGCGCCTCCATGCCTGCCCAAGCCTTTCGGAGACCTTCGGGGCCCCCCGCCCTGCACCCCAGCCATGGCCCCGAGTCTGCCCGGCGGCCTAGGGTCGGAGGTGTTCGCCTGCTTGGCGGAATCCTGGGACCCCGGGTGGGTTGGGGTCGGAGAGCTCGTGACGACCCAGCTGCCGCCATATTGGGAGTGGCATCTTTATTGCTCCCCTGGCCGCCCCCCTTCCACTCCCCCCCCCGTTCGTGGCCATGGACGTGACCGTGATCGTGGGTGTTGGGTCTCCTTAGCCCTAACCTCCATTACCATAGAGGGGGCTGCCACTTAAATTCTCCCCCCCAGGGACTCGGGAGAATTAGACTAATTAACGGAATAATTACTCATTAATGAGGAGGCAGCCCACCCCTCCCTTTTGGGGTGCTTCAACTCATGTCACTCGTACAAACCGCGTGGGGTGCCCGCAGGGTCTAGTGGGGGTCATAAGGGCTGGGTACAAGATTGGGGAGATCCGCGTGGGCTGGGTGAGTCGGGGGCACCACCTCCTGTGCTCTCGAGTGGGGGGAGGGGGGTGAGAGCCCACGTTCCCGCGGGCAACTAGAGGTCCAGTCCTTTCCACTGCCACCCTCCTCTGCCGGGGACAAAAGCACGAGTGGGGGGCAAAGCCTGCATGCCGGACCCTGGTGAGGCCGGTGCTCTGGAAGGCGCTGGGGGGGTCCCCTGACTGGCGCCCACTGTGTCCTATGGGGGGGCTCTAAAGTGGGGAACTGCCCCAGGGGCCCCACTTGCATACCCAGAAGGCTTCCCGCCTCCCCACTCGAGGATGCTTGTCTCCCCCTGTCCTCCCCCCCTCCTTTCCAATCACTGACTTTTCTTTCCTCCCTCTCCCTCCTCCCCCTCCCTTCTCCCGCACCCCCCCACTTCCCCCCCCCCCTCCCCCCCCCGCCTCCCCCCCCCCTCCCTCTCCCTCCTCCCCCTCCCTCCTCCCTCTCCCCCCTCCCCCCTCCCTTCACCCCCCCCCCCCACCCCCCCCCCACGGTCGGCGGGACAGTTTTTCCGCGTTTTGCCTTTCAGGGGCCGCAGTTAGAGCCAAACAGGGGCGGCCGACACCGCGCCTGCCCCCCCCCCCCCCCCTCCCCCCCCCCCCTCCCCCGTAACTAGAATCTCCAATGACTGCCCTGGGAGCGGCTGCGCCCGCACTGGTAGAGGAGAGGTACTGCCGCTTTAAGCACGCTCGCCCATTGTTCGAGCCCGGGCCAATGAGAGAGCGCACGCTCCCCGGGCCCGGCCAATGGCGCGCGGGCAGCGGAGGCCGCGCCCCGCCCACTACTCTATATTAAAGGGCCTGGCGCCGCGTGAGTCCCCCACTGGCTGCTCTCAAAAGCCATCTTTGCATTGTTCTCGGGCCGCCGCGCGCGCCGGGCATCTCTTCCCCCGCTGCAGCCGCCGCCGTCTCCGGCTCCTTCCCCGGCCCAGCTCCGGCTCCGCCGCCCCGGCTCCGCTCGCCGTCCTCCGCTCCCGCTCCCGCAGCGGCCGCGTGCCTGTGTGCGGGCCGCCCCTCGCGCGTGGGATCCTCCTGCCACCTGCGCCCCCGGCCGCCTCCGAGCCCTCGAGCATCCTTCGCCCGTCCGGCAGCTGCCCCCGCCCCACCATGTCGGACACCGCCGTGGACACCAGCTCCGAGATCTCCACCAAGGTAGGCGCTCGGGCCGCGTCCGGGGCGGCCGTCGGGGGTCCCCCCTCCCCGGGCGCGCTGCCCTTTGTTTGGGCGGGCGGGCTGTGCCATGCCCTGCCAGGCGGCGCGGGCGCCCGGGGCTCCTAGGGGAGCGCGTCCCCGCCCCCGCGCGGCGCGGCTGGGGGCTCCCCGCGCCGAGGGGGTGGGGCGCGCCGGGGTCCGGACAACTTTGGAGCGGGGCCGGCGGCGCGTCGGAAGTGATGGGGGGGGGCGGGGGCGGCCGCGCGGGGGACCCACGGCCCGGGCTGCTCTTTGTTCCGTGGGCGCCCCGGGACCGGCGGCTGCTGCCCGGAAGATGCTGCCGCGGCCGGATAGCGCGGGGACCGCGGGGCCCGGGGCTGCGCGCGCGGGAGGGGGCGGAGAGGGGGCGTCGGGGTCCCTGGGGAGGGGCGGGGCGGGGGCCGGACAGCGCGGGTTGGGCTCCGCGGAGATGGGCGCAGGGGCACCCACGCGGGCGAGGAGATGCTGGCGCGCGGGTGGGGGCCGAGGTCCGGGGCGCGCGAACAAAGCCCCTGGCCTGTCCGCTCCCCCGAGGGCCGGGCAGGGTCCGAGCTCACTCGCGCCGCCTGGGCGCACAGGTGGGGGCCAGGGGACCCCCCACCTCCCCTCCGGCCGGGGCCCCCACGCGCGCCCGGGTTCGGCCGTCACCTTGACGTCTCCTTAGCCCGCGGCGTCCCCTCCCTAGGGCGCACTTTCCTGTCTGGGAACGCGCGCCAGCCTCCCTGCCCGTGGGGGTGGGGGGCTCCGTGGGCGCAGGGCCCCACGCGCCCCCCGGGCTCGGGTGAGGCGGGAGCCTGGACGGCTCCTCCCGAGGGAGGGCCGTAAATAGCGCCGGCGGCTTTGTTTGGTCGGGAGCCCAGCCAGCTGGCGTGGGGAGGGGGCACCTGGGAGCCAGCCCCCGGGGCCTCGTGGCCGTGGGAGGCCCCTCGGCGTGTCGGTGGGGTCCCCGCTCGCGGTCAGAAGGCTGACTCGGGGGTCCTCCCGGAAACGCACGCGAGGCGGGAAGAGGCTGTGGGACACTGGCTCCTGGGAGTTGGGGTTACCCCCGAGGCCATGTTTGGGGTGCACTTGTTTACGGCGTGGGCGGTCTGAGAAGGTACCCCTAACTAGAGGGTCTGGGGAAATTTGGGGGGACCCTGGCCAGGGCCAGGTGGGGGGGTCAGTTCCTAGGGTCTGCGGCGTGATCTCGGTCCCCCGGGAGTCAGGCCCTACGCCTGCTCTTACGCTGGTGGGGCTCCCCGGCCCCACTCGAAGGGCTCTGTTATTACCCGGAGCTCGGGGCCACGTGCTCTGCGCGGAGATGCCCGAGGCCCGCGCGCAAAACCAGCCAGCCCGGCTTCGCTGGAGCCGGCCGGGACCCTGCGCGCCTGCGCAGCGGGGCTTCTCTCCCCGCCCCCATCCTCCCTTCTGCGCCCCTCCCCCACCAGAGCTGCCAGGGGGCGGGAGGGGGACCTGCGCAGGAGGGAGCTGAGTGCGCCCCATGGTGGTGGAGCAGCAGATTGCAGCTCCTGGGAAAGTGCGTGCGCTCCCGAGCTCCCCTGAATGCCAGAATACAGGGGGCCGGGGGCGGGCATGAATCGCAGCGGCAAGCCGAGGTTTTTATTGAGGGCGTCTGCCTTCAGACGGTTTACAGTCAGGCCAGCAGGAGTAAACGGGGAAGGGCCTGGGGGTCCAGGTGAGCCCCCGTCTGCTCTGGAGGGTGGGAGCGAGGGAGCCCGGGCAGCGTGGAAAGTTACCCAGGCCCCCTCCCACCCGAGCTGGCCTGCTCACTCACTTAGGAAAGGGAAAGAGCAGAGCAGCGCCCTTCTCCCAGGGAGAAGAGGGCGGGGCCGCAGCTGCGGGGAGGGCGGGGGTGCCCTTGGCTTTGGAGACTGTTACTGTTGCAGCCTTGGCTGGGTGGGGGCAGGGCGCCTTCCAGCTCCAGGAGCAGGTGCTCTCCCTGGCCGGGGTGCTGTGTGTCAGGCTGTCCGAGAGGGCGAAGGGAAGCAGCTGTTACCCCTGGGGCCTCCGCCCCATCCCAGGTGTTGCTCCTGGGACCGGTGTGCGGGGATCCAGGGGCTCCCCCGGGGCTGGTGCCTTGCCCGCCGGGCTGCTCTCCCCTCCGGCCTGTGACTCACTGGCTCTTTCTGTCGCCTTGAAGGAGCTGAAAGAGAAGAAGGAAGTGGTGGAGGAGACGGAGAATGGCCGGGATGCCCCGGCCAACGGCAACGCTGTGAGTCCCCTAGCCCCGGGCGGGGTCTGGAGGCTCTGTCCCAACCGGCAGGGGGTCCCGGGGCAGGGGGGAGAGGGCAGCAGGAGAGGTGACAGAGCCTTGTGTCTGTGTAGAACGAGGAGAACGGAGAGCAGGAGGCAGACAATGAAGTAGATGAAGAGGAGGAAGAGGGTGGCGAAGAGGAGGATGAGGAAGAGGAAGGCGATGGTGAGTGTCTGGGGCAGCCTTCCCCACCAGGGCTGTGAGGGGGCGGAGCCTGCCTGGGCCCAGCCGCCTCAGAGTCGGACTCCCCTTCCCCCTTCTGAGTTTGGGGCTGCTCGGCATGGGCTGTGCCCTGTTTCTCTTAAGCTCATCAGTGAGGAACCCAGCATGATCCTGCCCTGCCGCCTGGCCACCTTCCTCGAAGGCCTGGGCCCTGTTCAGTCCAGTCTGTTGTGGCCTGAGAGCGGCTCAGGCTTGGCCCTGTTCCATCCTGTCACTGCCCGGTCCTCCCAATACCCCCCCCCCCCTTCCCCTGAATTCATGTTTCCCAGATCCCTTAATTAGACATGTCCTGGCTCAGAAATAACGTTCCTGGCCTGGCTGGAGCTTATTAAGGGTGGTCTAAGGATGGGAGAGGAGCAGCTGATTAGATCAGCTGGTGGGGACTGGGGAGCAGCAAGCTTGGTCTGCGGGCTGGCTGCAGGCTGGCCGCCTCAGGGTTAGCTGATGGGAAGGACCCGGCCTTGTCTGTTGACTCCAGGTGAGGAAGAAGATGGTGACGAGGATGATGAGGCTGAGACAGCTACAGGCAAGCGGGCAGCTGAGGACGACGAGGTGCGTGATGGGGTAGGGGCTGGGCCTAGGCAGGCGAGGCTCCCACGGCGGCCTGGTCTGAAATGTTCCAGATCTGACAGTAGGAAGGAGGGCCTGGGGGGTGCTGAGGGCTCACTCGTGTCCCCGTTGTCCCCTCAGGAGGAGGATGTCGACACCAAGAAGCAGAAGACCGATGAGGACGACTAGACAGCAAAGAAAAAGAAAAAAAGAAAAAAAAAGGGAAAAATTTAAATTAAAAAAAAGAGAGAGAAAGAAAAGAAAAGGCCACAGTGACCTATTCACCCTCAGCTTCCCGTCTCAGAATCTAAACGATCTAAACGTGGTCACCTTCGAGTAGAGAGGCCCGGCCCCCGGGCGCCACCACCCACGCAGACGGACACGCTCCTGACCGACCGCCACCAACCACCAATGAGAATTTCCACCAGGGGAGGAAAAACCAGACCAAAACTTCCAAGGCCCTGCTTTTTTTCTTAAAAGTACTTTAAAAAGGAGAATTGGTTTGTATTTTTATTTACATTTTATATTTTTGTACATATTGTTAGGGGTCAGCCATTTTTCCGTGATCTCGGACGACCAAACAGCCTTTGACGTGTTCTCTGTCCTGCTTCTGACTTTACTTGTGGTGTGACCATGTTCCTTACGATCTCAAAGGAGAAAAAAAACCTTGTAAAAAAAGCAAAAACGATGACAAAAATACAATCTTATTCCGAGCATTCCAATAACTTTTTTTGTGTCTGTACTTAGCTGTACAATAAATAGTTGGTTTGTATGAGATGGTTAAAAGGCCAAAGATAAAAGGTATTTCTTTTTTTTTTCCTTTTTTTCCTTTGTCTATGAAGTTGCGCTTTGGGGATTTTTTTTTGTTTTTTTGTTGGTTTTTTTTTTTGGTTGTTTAAAAAAATTTTTTTTTTGGCCTGTTTGATGTATGTGTGAAACATGTTGTCCAACAATAAACCGGAATTTTATTTTGCTGAGTTGTTCTAACAAGTGTCTCTGGCCTTGTTTTTGGGGTATGTTCTCTTGGGAATCGCTGGGAAGGGGGAAGAGCACCAGAAGGCCTCTGATGTTCTAGCCCCCAGAATCCCCCAAACTCCAGGGGGTGGGGGCAGAGGTACCAAGTTTGTAAGTGCTTCCTATGTGCCATTGACTGGGATTGTGAAAATGAGTCATAATTTGGGGTACATCTCACCCAGAATGAGTGAGGTTTATCAAGTACCTGCTGGGTCATCGAGCCATTACTTAGGCCAGAGAGGGTAAGATGACCCGCTGGGCCCAGAGCTCTGACAGGATCATAACCTTGTGGTTCAGAGTGGTTTGGGACAGCAGGTTACATCTTGTCTTGCTAGCTCTGCCCTCTGGGACCAAGCAGAGGTCTGTCCCTCTAACAAGGGGCGGGCTTTGGGGCCTGTCACAGGTGAAGGACTCCCACTTCCTCGGAGGCTCAACCTCCATACAGCCCAATTGCTCCTGGTAGGGTGTGAGCTGAGGTATGGGGGAAGCTGGGGGCCCATTGGTTCAACACACAGCTCCCCCTTTTCTGAACCAGAGGTCGGTGTGTCTTGGAGGAGAAAGAAGCTGAAGCCCTCTTGTGATTGACTTCTGAGAAGGCACAGGCCAGGGGGCTCGGGACTCCTTGCAGCCTCCAAAAAAGGGGCAACTTGGCCAACAAGCATACGTTAAACCCTACTGTGTGCTAGGGGTTTGGGGATGGGACGGATAATGGAAGAAAAATGAAGTCACTCCCCAGAAAGGCCTAGGCCTGGTTTCTTGGTAGCCAAGGAGCATTTGGGAGAACCCTGTTTCTGAGACTGGGGGAGCAGGTTCCCATCTGCTGCTCCCTACAACGAGGGCGACCCTGGACAAAGCTCACTCACTGGCTTCCTCAGTTTCCTCAGCAGTCATATTGAAGCGCTGGGTTGGGTACCAAGGTCATCCTCCTGGGTCTCGCCATGAACTCTTAACATCTCTGAGGCAGCACAGAGCAGGTTAAGAAGGCCCAGGAGGCCCCTGGTGCCTCAGCCACTGCAGGCCAAGCCCCGGGGACTCAGGCTACAGCCCCTCGAGAGCACTGATGCTTTTTCATTTGTGCAAAGATCCCCAGCTGGGACCCAGGCTCACAGGGTTGTGTCTGGGTCAGCCCATTATTGGAAGTGCAAGTATGGAGTTACCAGAAGGGCTGTGGGGGCAGGGGGCTCTGCAGGCCTAAGACTACATCCTGTCTCCAATACTTGTTAGCTGTGTGACCCTGGGCAAGTCACTTCACTGGTTTGCCTCCGTTTTCCCACCTGTAAAATGAAGTCATAACAGCACCTGCCTCCCAGGGGTGTCGTGAAGATTAAATGAGATAATGCTTCTGCAGGGTACCGGACTCATAAATACCACCACCACCACCATCATCATCATTGGGCCAGTTCATCCTCAGTAAAATGAAGGAGTCTGATTAAATGTCTGCCAGCTCCAAACCCCTGGGAAGACACTTTACGTGTTGCGACCCTGGACAAATCACCTCCCTCCTGATCTCAGTTTCCCCATCTGAAAAATGGTCTGAGTCCCATCAGGCCCCTGAAGGCAGTTGTTAGCCTCTGCACCTGTGGCCTCAAGCCCTCTGGGAGGCTGCCGTAGGAACCTCTATGGGTATCTGTCCTACCAGAGGCAGGGTGTCTCACACCCCTACCCCCACACCCCCAGCCTTATTCCAAGTGCCTTAATGCTAAAGGTGGGGGGAGGAGGCCCAGGAGAAAGCATTGGAGGAGAGTGTCTCAGCTGGGTGCCCCAACATGACACAGGGCACCCCAGGCCCTCTCAAGGGGGAAAGGCCTCAGGAGAGCAAGGACAAGAGGAGTCAGGCCAGGAGCCCGAGGGCCATGTGGGCTGCTGAAGCCCAGCCCCACCTGGGCTCTCCTTTCCCTGTGCCTCCTACGCAGAAGGCAGATCCCTGGCCTTGCCCAGCACTTACGGGAGATGGCAAGTGGAAGAGCTGGTGGCCCACCTCAGAAGTGTGCCCCTTCCTCCGCCCCCACCCCAGGGCCCCACACCACCCCCAGCCTTCCCAGGATGCTTTTTCTCTGCCATGGGGCACACCTCAAGCATCCACATCCCCCTGCATTTTCTGCCTTTCAACCATTGATCGATGTCTCTGGGCATTGAGGGGGAACAAGGGGCCCCAAGGAGGAGAAAGATGGCGGGGCCCAGGTAGGCATCCCCTGCCCCCTGCCCCCAGGAGGCCTCCCTAGTCTCAGCCTCCTTCCTCCCAGGAGCAGGGCAGGACCCGATGCCTTGGCCCCTGCACACAGGGCACCTTGTGGGCCTCTGAGAGGGGCAGGACATTTCACAAGGCAGACGGGTGTCAGCAAGCCCGCCCAGGGAGCAGCCTGTGATGACAGGAAGATCTGGCTTGAAGATTTGCCATGGGCTTTACCAGGATTCTCTCTCTTGGTCCTCACAACAACCTTAGGAGGCAGGGGCTATTATTATCTTAATTATCTTGGGGGGGCACCAGGGGCACACAATCAGTAAATATTGGAGGCAGGGTCTGAAATCTGAGTCCCCCAGCAGCAATTGAGATCAGTGGGACAGCAAGTGGACGTCCGAGGGCTTGACCATGGGCGGGGTGGATCCCGAGGCTTCTGGGAGGACCGGGTCGCTGCGATGGGTCGGTGGGTCGGCAGCAGGAGCTGAAAGGGGATGTAAATGGCAGAGCAGAATCTTCCTGGAGGATGGTGAAGGATGCTCTGGGGGACCGGTGGAACTGGGGCCCCATGGGAGAAGGTTTGGTCTTGGAGTCCCAAGGGAGACTCCTTATCTGCCCCCTCTCTCTGGGGCTCAGGCTCCTAATCTCCTCCGGGTGGGGGTGGTTTTAGATGTCAATCTCACCCCTTCTTCTGAAGTCACTTCTGGTCACACAGAGATTTAGAGCCTGAAGGAACCTCAGCCATCCTCTAGGATCAACCCATTTCACAGAGGAGAAAAGCAAGGCTCAGGAAAAGGAAGGGACTCACCCCAATTTACATAGGTAGTTAGGGTCCGAGGCAGGATCGGACCCCTCAGGTCAAGCTCCTCCCACTGTCCTGTGGGATCTCGGTGAGGGAACAGAGTCCTGGGTTTGAATCCTGCTCTGCCACTCCCTCACCTCCCCGGGGCCTGTTCCCTCATCTGTAAAATGGGCCAGACGGCCCTCTGGGTAATCTCATGATCACGTGATAGGATACCCCCAAACAAGCGACTGTGCCCCTTGCCTGAATTCCTCTCTCACAGGGAGCTCCCTCCCTCCCCACTTTTGGATGGCTCTCCCTTTGAAAATGTTTTTTCTTGCTGTCCAGCCCAAGATTTGCCTTTCTGTCGCTTTGTTCCTGGCTCTGTTTCTGGGTTAAGAAGAGAAAGTTGAATCATTTTCTGCAGGTAATCCTAGAAACCCACAGAGGCCTCTTCACGCTGCAGGTTCCCTCCACCTCCTCTGACTGGCCAGCCCCTGCCTGGTCCTTCCTTCCTAGGCCCCTCCTGGTTCTTTGACACTCCATCGTGGCCATGGCCCTCCCCAAGCTCTCTCCCCTCTGCCGCCCCCACTCCTCAGCTCCCTTTGGGGGGCTGGCTGCCTTTTCCCCTCAGACTGTAAGCCCCTTGAGGGCAGGGACCATCTTTTATTAATTTCTCGTTTGTACCTCCAGTGCCTGGCTCACAGTAAATGTTTAATAAATACTTGTTGATTGGACCTGACGGGGAATAATCATTTTTATCTCAGTGCCCAGGATCCCTCCTTCCCCATAAATATGATTAAAGAGTAAGTCATTCCTACAGGACGTGGGGAAGCTGGCTCCAGAACCCCCTCTGCCACTACCTCTGTGCCGCAGGCAAATCGGTTCACCTTCGTGAGCCTCGGTTTCCCCAGCTGCCAATCTCATTATTGTGAGGGAATGGATAGGAGAGGGCTTTGGGCATGATGGAGAGGAGGACTGGGGTCCATGGAGAGCAGCCCAACATGGCAGGGAAGCAGCTGAGAAGCTCTGAACCGAGGGCACTGCTAATGAGGGGACCCTGCTGCTAGGCAGACAGTAAGGCAGCTTGGGGTCATGGAGGTGGGGAGGCATCTGGCAGCTGTGTTCCAGAGGCCAGCCTTGTCCGGCTTGGCCCCAAAGGGTTTCCCCTGCCTGGGGGGGTCTGACCACCTGTGGGTGGGTCACAGGGCCTCAGGGTGCAGTCTTTCTCAGTTATGGCTTTCCCATGTGAGATTCTACAGTCCTGTAAAGTCACTTCTTTCTGGGCCTCAGTTTCCCTACCGGAGGTTGGAATAGGTGACCTCTGAGGTCCCTTCCTGACCTAAATCTGAAGTCCTGAGAAACCTGAGAAGCGACAAGGACCCTGAGCTCCTCCGTACTCCAGCCAGGCCCTCTTCCACTCCACTCTCAGTCCTGACCCTGACCTCTCAGGGTCTTACCTCTCTTTGGTGAGAACGGTTCTGGGCCATTGACCACGGTCACGCACACTTCCTTGACTCTAGCCCTCCAGGGCTATGTCCAGGCCACTTCACAGGACCCTTCAGAGGGAATTGAGGGAGGAAGGATCATTCCCATTTTACAGATGAGCCAAAGAGTAGTCAGAGAATGTGGGGCTGGGACTCATCCTTCTTTCCATACCACAGCACACGGTCTCTAATATCTAATGTATTAGCTAATAAGTTAGCCTCTCCCAGTTATAATTAACAAGACGGTTCATTCCTTCATTCATATGTTGGCAGACTCTCAGAATTGTAAGGGCCCTCCAGGCCGCACCCGCACGATGCCCCTGACCAGCAGTCATCTAGCCTTGGACCTCCAGGGAGGGAGGCCTCAGCCTGTCCTGAGGCCCTTTACTCTCCTTTCAGCTCCCAGCTCTTACTAGACGAAAGCTTTTCCTTCTCTTGGCTGACTTGGCCTTGGTGACATTTCTGTATCTGTCCTGAGAAGCCAAGTAGAGTAGATCCAGTCCGTCCCCCGTGATGAGCCCAAAGACAGGAAGCTGCCTGTGGTCGCTGGCCTGGTCCCCAGCCCCCTCACCAGCCTGGCTGGTCTTTATCAGTGTCCTTCCTAACCTGGAGTCCCCACCTACGGATAGAGGCAACCCTTGGGACTGCATTGGCATAGGGACCTTCTACAGAGGAAAGTCCATCTAACATCCTGTTGGCATCTTCTCATAACCTTGGGGCACTGAGAGAGTGACTGACTGGCTTGGGACTTCTCATAGTGTCCCAGATTTAGAGACAACTCAGAGGTCCCCCATCAAGCTTCTGTGAGTCCTAGAGAGCTTCAATGACTCCCTTACAGTCACACAACTGGTAAGAGTCCAAGTTAAGAGCCCCTGAAGAGGAAGGAGGGGGCACCACCAGAGAAAGTGGAATGCCTTGGTAGGAGAAAACCCAGGGCGGCCCACTGGTGCAGAAGAAACTCTTCTGTGGCCTTCCACGGCCCTCTGCTCTCCTGGCTCCCTTCTTCCCTCTGGGATCTAATTTTCTAGGCTTCCTCCCCTGGTGAAGGAGCAGCCCTCAGCTTTCTGAGTTCTCTCTCTCTGGGAGATCTCCGCCATCTCTGTTCAGACACCAAGCTGCATTTTCAGCAAGGTCGATTTAATAAAAGTTGGGTAGGTCCCTCTTCCGGGTCTAGTGCTATGGATCCCCAAACAAAAGACCAAACTGTTCTGTCTTTGGGGAGTTTACCTGTCCCAGGGGCACAGGTCAGTCACTTCATCTTAGGAATGAGGAGAATGGGGAGCAGAGAGACAAAGGGCTCAGAAACCTTTGAGGAAGGAGAGGAGGGGGAAGCCACGTGGAAGGGGGCTTGTCTTCCTTCTCTCAGAGTTCATTGCCGATGAGACTCTACCAGCCTCTTTAATTTACTCTCTCAGCTTGGATGGGATAGGATGGGAAGTGAAGAAGGGAAGGGACTTGGGGTCTTCGGACCCTGACTTGGGGCTTTACTCCATCACTCATTAGCTGTGTGAGGCCTCTCAGGGCCTCCAGCTGTAAAATGAGGAATTGGACTAGAGGGTTTTGCAGCTCTGGGCACCTTTGGCTGCTAGGTGACGCCTAACTCTGGGCCTTGCCTTGAGTACATATTTTTGGTGTCACTAATCACCACTGGCTGAATGGTCCTGGGAAAGCTTTAGGAGATCTGAGGCTCAAATTGGGCCCTACGATCTTAGGCAGATTTGTCATCTCCCTGAAGAGGCTACTTTTTCCTTTTTTACTGGAATTATATTTTTAACATTTTACTACTATCTTTTGTTCTTAAATCATTTTCATTTCCAAACATACCCTTCCCTCATCTCCCTACCTAGGCAGCCCCACCATTTGGCCCTTAGAATAAGAAGATTAAAAAGAAAGTGGGAGAGGGGGACCCGGCACAGGGACCACATCCGATACTCTTTTCCAAACCCGTGGTCCCCTACCTTGGGACAGAATTACATTTTCTCATAAATGTGGTCATTATAATTGCACAGCATTCAGTTTAGGTCTTTCTTGGTCTGCCCCTCTACACCATTAGAGTCACTGGGTTCTCCACCCCTGCCCCCATTACTTTGCATCAGTTCAGAGAGATCTTCCTCTGTTTCTCTGAATCCTTCCTATTTACTGTGCAATGATATTTCCTGACTTGCGTCTGTCTCAGCTGGTTTAGCCATTCCCTTGCTGATGGGCATCTGTTCACTCGGTGCTCCCGTAAATCCTCTAGAGCAGGCGTTCTTAGGCTGGGGGCCATACACTTGTTTCTAAAAATAGTTTGATTTCTGTATTTCAATCCAGTCAGGTTTCCTTGTAGTTCCGTGTATTTTATTTTGTGCCTATAAAGACATGATTCTGAAAGGGCCTGGGCTTCTTCAGAAGGCTCAGGGGTGGGGGTCCACAAAGGAAGAACTCACTCCACTCCCCAGACTCCACTTGACAGCCGGAGGCTTTCCTTCCTTGGATCCAAATCTTCTCCCTCCCCCTCACTTCTTCACAAGCTCATCTACTTATTCAGACGTAGGCATCGTTAACCTTGAAAGGTGGGTAGTGTGGGCAGGAACAGCAGGGAGAAGGACAAGCATACGGAGGAGGTTGGAAGGCCCATTCTGGGAGGGGCATAGCAGAAAAAGGGAGGACTGGGAGCCTGAGGGGGCAAGATGGAGCCATTGCTTGTCATGAGGGACTTGTGCTTCAAGAGGGGGAATCTGTAGGGTAAGGGTGGGAGCCAGACACCGAAGATGGGACACCAGCTTGGAAAATATGGTAATAGGGGGCGGCTAGGTGGCGCAGTGAGTAAAGCGCTGGCCCTGGAGTCGGGAGGACCCGAGTTCGGTTCCAGCCTGAGACACTTAACACCCACACAAAAATACTAGCCGTGTAACCTTGGGCAAGTTACTTAACCCCAAAATTGCCCTCCAAAAGGCAAAAAAAAAAAAAAAAAGAAAATACGGTAATAGACTAGATTAGAGATGGAAAGACCCACACCAGGCTGATGGGACACAAGGGTCAAGACAGCGTCGATAGGACTGATTAAATGTGGGTGGTGAAGGAGAGGAAGGTGGCAGACAGTGTGCAGTTTCATCCTGGGTGACTGGGTCCAGGAAAGACATGTGGACGGAGAGGGGGAGTCAGTCTTTGGG
The DNA here is from genome assembly GCF_028583685.1 of Petaurus breviceps papuanus. NCBI lineage: Eukaryota > Metazoa > Chordata > Mammalia > Diprotodontia > Petauridae > Petaurus > Petaurus breviceps. The sequence continues at coordinate 95,788 of NW_027186427.1, read as the reverse complement.
GGAAGAGATATGAAAGCCCTTGATGAAGGATGCCAGTCATGGGCATAAGACATTTCTGGTTAGACAACCCTTCAGACCTTTGAATTATCCCGGCTGGGCAGCTGCCTGCTCTGCCAATATCCTAACAGATCTACAATTTCGTCAACGTGAGTAGCCTTTTCCATGATGCAGACAGAGACTCACTCATGCTTGGCCCATCCTCAGAGTCCTGCTCTAAATCCTTGCCAGGGGATCACCCAATGTGCTGAGGTGGTGGTGGGCGATGGGTGGATACAAGCACATGGATTCTCTGCCCATCCATTATCCCTTCCTCTCTCCATGTGACCGGCTCCTCTTTTTTTTCTTGTTTATTCATCTCTTTGTTGACATCTGTTTGCTGATGTCATTTGGCTAAATGGATACTGCTACTATATTTCTGAATGACATCCATAACTGCTTAAAAAAATCTGACCTGACTATCCACACGGGGAAAACTAAGTGGATGAAGAATGCTCATTGGCCAGTCTGCTACATCCAGTTGGATAGATGAACCATATAGTTGTATCATCAATGGTTGGACATTGTAGATGGACAGGTGGGGCTCACAACTGAACAGGAGGCAGAGAGCAGTATGAATTGATTGCCTTGGTGGGTGAAACTGCAAAGTTATTTTAGGGACCCCAAGCTCTCTTTTACAAGTTCACTTTTTTTTTTTTTTGCTAAGTACCAATAATTCCTCCAGTGGTGGTGTATAGACTGTTAGCTACAGCATCCTACATCTCCCAAGAAACAAAAGTGAGAACCAAGCCAAGGTAACAGAGAGACACACGGTGGGTGTGAGCTGGCAGCAATGTGCTTCAGGAAATTATTCTGGGAAGCGCTTTGGAAGACATCTGGAGGGACATCGTCAGAGAAATGTCGGGCTCTATTGTCACCATCTTTACGGCTTCTAGGAGCACAGAAACAGCCAGAAGGGACCTTAGTGGTCATCCAGCCCCCTTATTTGACAAATGAGGAAACTGAGGGACAGAAGGTGGAGTGACTTTTATATAGTACTTCGCAAACTTAAACTAAACAATTTTCAGTTATTATTGGTGTTACTATTTAATAATGTTCACCAAGCACTTTCAATCCAACCCAACAAGCACTTATTAAGGCAGATAAAAGAACGGTGTGTTGGACTTGGAGTCAGGAAGCCTGAGTTCAAATCCCACTTCAGTCAGATACTAGCTGTATGACCCTGGGCAAGTCACATAATTTCTCAGCCTCAGTTTCCCCATTGGTAAAATGGGAATGAACAATAGTGCCGATACTTCATGGGGCTATTGGGATCAAATGCACCGATATGTTAAATGCTTTGCTTTGAACACTTTCTAACTGCTCGCTATTATTCCCGTGTCTCAAGTACTTCATTTGGCACCAGGAACATACAGTCCTCCCTTTCTGCTTTTCCCACACTGACCCACACAGGTGGTGTGGAACCCCAAGGTCTCTGGTCTCCAGTTAGGTTCTAGAGTTGTGGAACCTCAAAGCCTGGGAGGTTCCTAGCACTGCCCGTGAGCCCAAGCAGGAATCCCCAAGCTGTCACTGTTGGGATCCCTGCAGTGATGGGAGCCTCACCCCCTCTCGAGGCAGCACATTCCAGTTTTGGACATCTGGAGTCGGCAGGAAGGTTTCCCTGACTTCCAGCCTGCACTGGACTCTCTCAGACTCTGGCCCATTATTCCCGGTCCAAGAAGGACAAGGCTGATCCCTCTTCCTAGTGACAAATCCTTGAGAACAGCTATCAGGCCTAAACGGGCACCTGGCCTTTACCACATCACCACCCAGACTTCAGGTCATTTATGCTTTTCCTCAACTGTGGCTCCAAGAGCTGGGTCTGGAGTCAGGAAGACCTGAGTTCAAATTCAACCTCAGACACATACTGGGTGTGTCACCCTGTAAAGTCACTTAACTTTTGTCGGCCTGAGTTTCCTCATCTGTAAAACAAGGGTTTCTCATTTGACACCTCTCTGGGTTTCTATGATCTCTCAAGGACGGTAAAACGATATGACCTTTGTAAAGCACTTGGCAAAACTCAAAAGTGCCAGTTGTTATTCTAATACTAAATGCCATGTGCTATATATTCTAATACTAACACTGCTGGACCTTTCTCCAATGATCCATTGCCTAGCCCTAGCCTCTCCTCATAAAAATGTTTGCTAATAATACATTCTTTGCGATGCAAACATAATAAATGCGAGTTTATTCTTGACCCAAGGTAGGGCTTTGCATTTATTTCTATTACAGGACCAGAGGATCTAGGATTGGAAGGACACCGAAGACCCCCTCCTTTTGCGGAGGAGGACACTGAGGCAGAGGGACGGCAGACAGACCACTCGCGGCACTGAGCCCAGTTAGTTCCCGGGGCCCTCTGATCGCCCCGAGCGCCCGGAGCCACAGCCCCATCTCCGAGATGCGGATCATCAAGTCCAGCCTTGGCATGGCCCTGTCTGCCCCGGCCCGCTTCTCCCTCGCGCTGAGCTCCACACGCCCTTCATCCCTCAGAGGCCGGTGCCCAGCGCCAAGCGGTCAGGGGGCTTGAGCCCGGGCGGCTGTGCCCGGGGAAGGGACAGCGGAGGAGGGAGATGCGCTGCCAGCAGCGTGAGCATCCCTGGCCAAGGCTGGGATATGGACCAGGTGGGGAAGATTTGTGAAGGAGGCCCGCCCTCTGGTGGGAACGTGGAGGAGTGCAGCTAGCTGCTCCACTTGTATTATTGCGTGTTTCAAAAAAATGGAATAGACTTGTTTTGGTGGAGTGCAGGGAAGTCTTTCCTTGGAAAGGGCATCGGTGATCCTTGGGACCCAGTGAGGCAGTGGGCTGGACCCCGCCTCCCTTTCCGCATCTTTCCCTGAAGAGGGGGGGGGGGTGGGTGATTCCAGAGGCGCTGGCAGGATAGGGGGTGTCTGGGGGGCTGCTCCATGGAGGAAGGCTTCAGCTCGTTCCCTGTGGCCCCAGAGAAGCGAACCGGGAGCAGCAGTGGGGGGAGGTCCCCAAGGGGACCCCCAAGGGGATTTCAGGAAAAAGCCTTCCTGACCATGAGGGCTGAGGAGGAACTGATCTCCTGGCTTCCTTCTTCGCCTTAGTTCTTAGGTTCTCTGCAGTGAAAGGATGAACTTGCCTGGCCCCAGGCCAGACATCTCCTCCTCCACGAGCAGTCACTCATGACTCATCTCACATCCTACAGCCCCCTCTGACGATCTGCCCAGCAGTAGCTGTGTGTCTGTGTCTGTGTTTGTCTCTGTCACACTTTCCCATGGTCATAATTAGATATTTTGATGCCCAGAGCAGGACAGATAAAATGCACCCTCAAATAAACTGCAGTGGAACAAGACCTCACCACTGACCTTGTGGGGAAACTCTGGGTACCATCCAAGAGTGGGGAGAAAGAAATCCTGGGACATTACTCGCCAAGATACCCAATGCCGCTGATGGAGAGGTTGCCACCAGGGAGGAGCCAGGTAAGCCAGAGAGCTCATCTGGTGTCAGTTTTTGCACCCTATATATTTCAATACCCTGGGACAGAGCCCCAGTCACCCCACCCTAGTTATACCTCTGCAATAGGACTCAAGTGATACAATGGAAAGCTCAAGCCTATGTGACCTTGGGCAAGTCTCTTACTTAATGTAGGCCTCAGTTTTCTCATCTGTAAAGTGAGGAGGTTGAGCTGCCCAACTTTCAATCTATGGTCCCATGATTAGTCAGACTCCCTCCTTATACATTTAAACAAAACAGTTCCTCCTCCCTGTTTGGCTAGAATGAAATGCCATGTTCTGCCTCTTCTGAAAAGCGCAAAGGGGCATTAGGACCATAAGAGAAAAGGTATCATTATGGCAAATTAGCTCTCCCTGTTTGCCACCCCAGAACCTTTCATGGTATCTCTTGTGGCTTTTGGGGAGTGGTGCTTCTCTGAAGAAAAAGCATCTTGAGAGGGCTTCAGAAAGCGGTTGTGAAGTAGTTAAAACACTAATCATTCAACCTCTACCCCCTTCCAAATATTTTAATATTATGTAACAAGAGGCAGTGTGGGCTAACGGGTAGGGAGCTGGCATTGGAATCAGGAAGGCCTGGGTTCATATATATATATAATCCTTCTATACATGCTGTTTGTGTGACCCTGGGCAAATTACAAGCTCCAACTTGTGTGTTTCCCTTTAGCAATCAGCCAATAGACACAGTCAGGTCCTAGCAAAGGCATTTACTAAGATGGCAGAGTTGAAATGGTATTTATAACCCTGGGGTGAGTTTTCACACAGATGCACACAGCTTCCATGGGGAGAGTGGGCTCAGGTTTAGGGCACAGTGGTAGTGAGGCCCATGAGTGGAGTAGATACGAGGCCAAGGCTACTCAGAACTCCTGGGTCCTTTACCTTTCATGTCCTAAAGTAGCTTCCTTGGGGGAGTATCATCCCCTGGTCTCCTTCTCTAGTCCTTCATCTTCAGGCCTTGAATCTTTTTTCTTGAGTTTCTCTGTATCTGTGTTTGTGTGTTTTGTAATTTTGCTTCCAGATGAATGCAATGTCTCCCACTCCTCAAAGCTGTGGCCAAGGGGGAGGGAGCAGAAAGAAATCCCTTCCTTCCCTTCTTCAGAAGTCTCACCTGGGGGGCTGAGACTAGGTGACTTGTGGGGTCCCTTGGAGTAGAGTCTTGTGCTCACCCAGGAGCCCTCTGAAGTTATCGCCCTGGAGGAAACCCTCGTTGCCTTGCCCCCAGAGCTGCCTGAAGGGAAGCGATTTGGTAAACCTTCGGTGCTTTATACATGGGGGTTCTGCTGATCCAGAAGGTTTCTGGGCTCCTGAGGGCACAGCCCCTCCCACCCTCACACACCCTCTCCATCCCCTCCTCCTCGGCTCGCCTGGCTTCTTATCGTCTAGACCAGACAGTTTGGCACTTCCTCACGCCCTGGCTTGTGTGGCGATTTCTCTGTCTCATTTGTCTCCCTAATCTGGGTCTCTTATCTGGTTTCTCCACCAGCATGCTAGTCATTGCAGGAGGTGAAATGGGGTCCTCGGAGGCTCTGCCAGCAGAGAGTGAGCTCTGGAGGGGCCCTGAGATCACAGAGCTGGGTCTTCAAGGGGCTGCAGAAGCCGGCAGCTCCCACAAATCCAATCCCTGCTTTTGACAGTTGAGGAAACTGAGGCCTATAGTAGTCCTAGGATCATATATTTAGGAAGGATCCCAGGGGTCGGGGGGGGGGGGAAGCCACTTGTAGCAGAGCCGGGATCTGAGTCCAACCCTCTGATTCAGGGCCAGCATTCTTTCCTCTGTATCACCTGGTCCTGAGCTTCTGGCCAACAATAAACCAGATCTGTGGTGCCAGGACCAGCCCAGCTAAGTTGGGAGAGGCTCATCATGAAGGTGGCAGCTGGGGACAGATATAGCAGTTCTCTTTATCTCTCTGTCTCTGTGTCTCCCTATGTCTAATCATTAATAATAATAATAACAACAGCAACAATCGTTATCCTACTATGGGCTAGGCTTTGTGCCAAGTCCTTTGCAATTATTACTTCATTTGGTCCTCACAGCAACCCTGATGAGGAAACTGAGGCAAGCAGAGGTCAAGTGACTTGTCCAGGGTCACATCGCCAGGGAATGTCTGAAGTTGATCTCAGGTCTTGACATTCTCTTCTGTGCTCCGTAGCTGTCTCTGTCTCTCAGACTCTGTTTCTCCCTCTCTCTCCCTGTAATCCTGTGTCTCTGTTTCTCTTTATCTCCTTTCTCTGTTTCTTCCTCTTTGTCTCTGTCTCTCTTTTTCTTCTCAATTTTAAAAAATTCTGAACTTCAAGACCCAAGAAAAGAAGCATTTGCTTACACATACAAGAACACAAAAAGATTTTATGTGGAACTCTTAATCTTCATTTAATATTTTTTATTTTTAAGAAATCTGTGAGATCCGTTCTACGTGTCACTTTCACAGCTGTCCAGCTTGTCTTTGCTCCCTTGGGACGTCCTGTCCACTCTCTTCTGTGATTCTTAGCAACTTTTCAAGAACACTTCTGAGACCAGATGAGGGGCTGAGGCCTGCCTGGGCAGAGGGAGTGGCCACGGCAGAGTCCTGAAAGGCTGTGCATTCCCAGGCCAGAGCCTTGCCTGGCCCCTGGTGCCAAACACAGCAAAGGCCTCAAGAACCATTTGCTGAATCAGCTTGGTGTAGTGTAGTGGAAGTCTGTCAATAAGCACTTATTAGTCACCTGCTGTGTACTGAGCAGTGTGCTAAATGTTAGAGTTACAAAGGCAGAAGCTCCCTGCCCTCAGGGAGCCTCCCTCCACTCCATCCAGACAAGCTGTATAAACACAGGCAAAAATGCCTGCAAACGAGACACACTGAGCTCTGACACTGCTCCGCCTCTTCCCAGCTGGGTGATTACATAGCCTTATCAGTCTATGAGCCCATGAGCCTGAGGGCCTGGATTCAAATTCAGACACTGCTGCTGAGGAGCTGTTTACCTCTTCAGGGCCTAGTTTCTGTAAAATGAGGGGTGGGACCAGATGTCTCCTGAATTCCATTCTTCTACATCTATGACCCTTCTCTATGTATGACCCTCCTCTACCTGTATGCCCTTAGGCACAGGAATTCTCTCTCTGGGCCTCAGTTTCCTCGTCTGTAAAATGAGAAGATTGTCTATGATGGGCCCTGTCCAGCTCCAGATCCCAACTGCCACAGGACACTAATAAATAAGAATGCGTCTCTGGGAGGGGAGAGCCAGAGCAAGAGACTGACAATGGTTGAGGAGCTGGGGTGGGATGAGCTGGGAAGGGCGCAGCAGGCCCAGAGCATTGTTGGAACCACAGGCCCACTGCCCACCAGGTCCAGATGCTGCCTCTCTCTGGGTCTCTCTCTCTCTCTCTCTCTCATCTCCTGTTCCCCTCCTCCTCTCCTCTCCCCTCCTCTCCTCTCTTCTCCTTTTCTTGCCTTTAACGCCCCCATCCCCTATACAACTATTGCTTGGGGTCTCAGTCTTTCCCTAGGAATGACAGTTTTGCAAATCTCTAATTAAGAGGTTGGAGCTCAGACACTAGGGGCTTGTTAGGAGACCTTAGGATCACCAATCTAGAGCTGGAAGCCGAAAGGTTGTCTAATCCAAACCCCTCCCTCATTTTACAGATAGGGAAACTGAGGTCCTAAGTACCTTGTCCAACGTTCCCTAGGTATTAAGTGTCAGGGCCAGAATTTGAACCCGGGTCCTTCTTTAGTAAGAGCTTGTGTCCCTCCCTTCCCATCCATGATCTTATCTGACCTTCACAGAGGTCCTGGGATGTAGGTAGGTCAGGTGGACATTGTCTTTCACAGTTGGACTCAGGCTCTAGTGAATACCCCACCCCCACCCCCTGCACATTGGGCACTGGAGCCTAAGTGTGAAAATGTAAATTTGGGGTGTTAACTATTTTTTGTTTATTAACATCTGAAGTCCCCAGGGACTTTCCAGGGTGAGTCAGGGGGCACCTTTAACATGCAAATTTTCAGCAAAATGGTGGAGAAAAGGCAGCCTGAGCTCTTCCCAAATCCCTCTGAACAACTTTAAATAATGTCATAAAACAATTCCTGGAGCAGCAGAGCCCCCAAAAGGATGGGGTGATGTAGAAGGTCAGCAGGAAAGGTGTGTCATCCCTGGGTGAGAGGAGAGCACGGTCCAGTGCACCCCGCATCAGCATAGTGACAGCCCCAGCAAACCAGGGAGTCTTGAGAGCGACTGAATCAGCCTTAGTGGCAGCTGCTTCTGGAGCTTTCGGTCCATAGACAGGAGGGGGGATCACAGGCTTTGCTGGCACTGAGGCAGGCTCTGTTGCTCTGCCCACACTCAGGTCCAGGTCTCGGTCCTGGGAGGCAGTCCCAGGGTGAAGAGGAGCACTGGCGCACCAGAGCTTGCGGCCACAGAGGAGCAGGAACCCTCCTCACAGTTCCAGGACAGAAAAGAGTGCTTGTGGTCACTCACAGACCAGAGCAAGGGCCAGGAGGGAGTAAGCACCTCTCCTTAGATCAGACCATCTTGCAAGAACTGAACACTTACAGGTCCCTAGAAGTATCTCTAAAAACAGCTGCATGAAACCCCTGAAGCTCGGGACAGTGCCCCCTCCGCCCTGAAAGCAGAGCCCTACCTAGTTAAAAAGCCAAGTAATTGGCTGGGAAAATGAGCAAGCAACATAAAAAAAAAAAATTTCTGACCATAGAAAGTTACTATGGTGACAAGGAAGATCAAAACACACACTCAAAAAAAGACAACAAAGTGAAAGCTCCGACATCCAAAGCCTCCAAGAAAATTATAAATTGGTCTCAGGCCATGGAAGAACTCAAAAAGGATTTTGGAAATTAAGTTAGAGATGTAGAGGAAAAACTGTTAAGAGAAATGAGAGTGATGCAAGAAAATCACGAAAAAAAGAGTCAACAGCTTGGTAAAGGAGACACAAAAAAATACTGAAGAAAATAACACCTTAAAAGACAGACTAGGCCAAATGTTAAAAGAGGCTCAAAAATTCACTGAAGAAAAAACTCCTTAAAAAGTAGAACTGGACAAATGGAAAAGAATGTACAAAAACTCACTGAAGAAAATAATTCCTTAAAAATTAGAAGAGAGCAGATGGAAACTAATAAGTTTATGAGAAATAAAGAAACAATAAAATGAAATCAAAAGAATGAAAATAATAGAAGACAATGTAAAATATCTCATTAGAAAAACAACTGATGTGGAAAATAAATCCAGGAGAAATAATTTAAAAATTATTGGACTACCTGAAAGCTATGATAAAAAAAACCTAGACATCATTGGCTTTTGTTTGTTTGTTTGTTTGTTTCTTTGATTTTTGGAGGGGGGAAGGCAGGACAATTGGGGTTAAGTGATTTGCCCAAGGTCACATGGCTAGTAAGTGTTAAGTGTCCGAGGCCCGATTTGAATCCTGGTCTTCCTAATTCCAGAGTCGATGCTCTATTCACTGCACCACCTAGCTTCCCCTAGACATCATTGTTCAAAAAATTATCAAAGAAATTGCCCTGATATTCTAGAACCAGAGGGTAAAACAGAAATGGAAAGAATCTACCTACCACTTCCTGAAAGAGATCCCAAAATGAAAACTCCCAGGAATATTATAGCCAAATTCCAGACCTCCCAGGTCAAGTAGAAAATATCACAAACAACCAGAAAGAAACAATTCAATTATTATGGAGCCACAGTCAGGATAACACAAGATTTAGCAGCTTCTACATTAAGGGATCTGAGGTCTTGGAATATAATATTCCAGAGGGCAAAGGAGCTAGGATTACCACAATCAGCAAAAGTGAGCATAATCATGTAATGGCAAGCACAAGTGGTTCACACTTTGTTTCAGCTATTGAATTACACCCTAAGTTCAAGTTTCTTTTGAGCCTTGTATCAAGTCTGTTAAGAAACAGAACATGTGAACCCCACAACTTGTGAACCCTGGAACTCATGAACTCCGGAACTCATGAACTCCTGCAACAGGAAGGTGTAATGTAATGCCAAAAGAAGGCAACTTCCCAAGGTTCAGAATACCAGCATAGGCGCTCTCCATTTTATTCAGTAACAAACCCAGAACAGAGAAGATCAAAACATGACATCATTCAAAATACAGCATTTACTAAATGTGATTAATCTCCAAGGACTACCCCACCCCAGGACCTTCCAATCATTCAATCAATTACAAAGTCCCAGTTCTAAATACTACTCCACCCCTAGGCTATACCTTCATTTAGTTCACCACAAAGCCCCTCTTCTTAAATGGAGATTAGTTTCCAAACATAAGTAAACTACATTCATTTGTTCAACCACAGAACACAAAAAGGTCAAAAGTTCCCCACCCCTGGATCACAATTGAATCTACCCCAGAGTTACATCAAGTTTAAACACAGCACTTAATACCCAAATGGAGGTCTTTTCTTCATCTTGACACGAGGCAAGTTCTCAGCAATCTTAGTTCCTGGGGAGACAAGGCTTAGCAAAGCCACAAGATACATTGCCAGTCCCTTCATGAATTTATCCTCTGTCTGTAGAACAGTCCTAGAACCCCTGAACACATTAGCAAAGCCCTCTCCCAGGATTTCTGTAAACATACAACAAGAAAATCTTTCTTCAGGGCTTCTGAACCAACAGAAAGGCTCCCAGACCCCTGCAACAACAGCACTGTCCTTCACCAGTGGACAGTATTCATTCTGTCTGCAGGACAGTCTCCAGACCCCTGCAACAACAGCACTGTCCCTCACCAGTGGACAGTATTCACTCTCTGTCTGCAGGACAGTCTCAGGGCTTCTTAGCGAACAGCCAGGTTCCAGGACTTCTTCAATAAAAGGACTGTCTTTCACCAGTGGACAAATCTGGCAAAACAACATCAAAACAGACAGACAAAGTACCAGCAAAACAGCCATGTCTCCTCAGTCCTTGGCAGCTCAGGGGGCAGGTCTCAAAAGTCCAGGGCAATTCAAAGCGGCCACCAGCAATTCTCTTAGTCTCTCTCTCTCCACAAGTGCTGCTTCCAAAAAAATCTTCCGCCTCTCTCTAGTGTCTCTCCAAATCTACATCACCAGCTCCTCCCAGTTCAGGACTTTCTTTTCACATCAACAAGCCCATCCCACAGGTGGGATTAACAAACTCTGGGTTTTAACACAATCAATTTGAAAACCAAGCCAATACAGGGGAATCTTTAATTGCCATTACTATCACAGAAGGGGAGGAGCTAGTGACCATATATAAGGAGAAACCCAGACTAGAGACAGCAGAACTGAGAAGAGGACTCTGGTGATGGCAGAGGCAAGAAGGAGAAAACTTGTGGTATCCTGGCACTCTGTCTGCTCTGTCTGTGTTGTTTGTGGTACTTTGTACAGAAACCTGGGACCTTACTGGAAGCCCTGAAAGAGGATTTTCTGGTTGTATGTTTACAGAAGTCCTGGAGGAGGGTTTTGGAGGTTCTAGGACTTTACTGATGATTTGTGTTGACCTCTTGGACCTTGTTTGTGGGTCTGTGTTGATTTCTATGTTGAGAGTTCTCAGACCTTGTTGGTGGGTCTGAGTTGATTTCACAGGCAGATAGTGAATTGATGATGGTGTCAGCAATGTGTATGAATTATTGTGGCTCTGTCAAGCTTTGTCTTCCCAGAAACAGGAACGTGAAGGACTTGAGGTGGACTGGACACTGTGAACTTCAATGTGGAATGGGAACTGGACGAAGAACTGGACAAGGAAATGGGAGCTGCCTGCCTTTGAACCCAGATGACAGTTAGAGCTGGGACCATGGAAGCTGAGAGCCAGCCTGGAGTCAAGCTAAAAGAAGACTTTACTTGGATACTGTGTACTGACTGAGAAGATTATGATTTATTGTGACCTAGGGGTGGAGAACTTTGACCTTTGTACTTTGTGATTGAATTAAGGATTTTGTGATTGACTAAATGAATGTACTCTGTTTAAAACTATGTGACCACTTTGGTGAAACCTACGTGGCCAGTTTAGTGATGAGTTGTTGAGCTGTGACATTATAAATGCTATATTTTGATTTTCTATGAATATTTTGCTCTGATTTGTTATTGAATAAATAGAGAGCTCACTCTACTATGTAATCAGAACCTTGAAAGCTGTTCACAGCAGCAGTCCTCTGGAAGGCTGCTCATGTGTGGCTTTACAAATCCTTCAGGGGAAAAATGGGTATTCAATGAAATAGAGAACTGTCAAGCATTCCTAATGAAAAGACCTCAGCTGAATAGAAAATCTGACTTTCAAATACAAGACTCAAGAGAAGCATAAGACAGTAAACAAGAAAGGGGAATCCTGAGGGACATAATAAGCTTAAACTGTTTACATTCCTGCAGGGGAGATGATACTTGCAACTCACAAGAACTTTCTCACTATTAGGGCAGTTAGACAGAGGGCACAGGTGTGAGTTGAATGTGAAGGGATGATATCGAAAAAATAAAATTAATAGGTGAGAGGAATGTACTGGGAGAAAAGGGGAAGGGAGGGGCAGAATAGGGTAAATTATTTTACGTAAAAGAGGCAAGAAAAATCTTTCCCAGCGGAGTGGAAGAGGGGAGAGGTGAGGGAGGAGCGAGTGAATCTTCCTGTCATCGGAATTGGCTCAAAGAGGGAATAACAAACACACTCAACTGGGTTTTTCTTATTTTCTACTCTACAGGAAAGTAGGAAAGGAAGTGGATAAGAGAAGGGAGGTGATAGAAGAGATGGCAGACTGGGGAGGGGGTGGTCCGAAGCAAAACTCTTTTGAGGAGGGACGGGTGAGAGGAGAGAGAGAATAGAATAAATGGGGGCTAGGATGGAGGGAAATACAGTTAGCAATAGTAACTGTGAAAAGAATTTTGAAGGAAGTTTCTCTGATAAAGGCCTCCTTTCTCAAACATATAGAGAACTAAGTCAAATTTATAAAAGTAAGAAGGATTCCCCAACTGATAAGTTATCCTAAAATCTGCATAGTTTTCAGATGAAGTCATCAAAGCTATCTATAACATATGAAAAAATACTCTAATTCACTATGGATTGGAGAAATGTAAATTGAAACAATTCTGACATACTCCTTCATATCTATTAGATTGGCTAGTAGGAGAGAAAAGGAAAATGACATGTTGGAGGGGATGTGGGAAAAATGAGACATTAGTGCATTGTTGGTGGAGTTGTGAACTGATTCAACCATTCTGCAGAGCAATTTGGAACTATGCCCAAAGGGCTAAAAAAACCAGGCATATTCTTTGGCCTAGTAATGACAGTACTTGCAAGGTCTGTATCGGAAAACAGATAAAAAACAAAAAGGAAAATGACGTATTTGTACAAAATATAGCAGCTATTTTCTGGTGGCAAAGAATTAGAAATTGATGGGATGCCCATCAATTAGGGAATGACTGAACAAGTTGTGGTATATGATTATGATGGGATATTATTGTCCTACAAGAAACGCTGAGCAGGATGCCGTCAGAGAAACCTGGAAAGACTTATATGAACTGATGGAAAGTGAAGTGTACAAAGTAATAACAGTATGATAAGATAACTGGCTGTGAATGACTTAGCTTTTCTCAGCAATACAATGATCCAGGACAACTCTGAAGGACGTATGATGAAAAATGCCATCCATCCCCAGACAAAGAACTGATGGTGTCTGAATACAGATTGAAGCAGACTTTTAAATTTTTTCTTTATTTTTCTTGAGGGCCTTGTTTTGGTTTATGTTTTCTTTCACAACATGACTATTTTAATGGAAGTGTTTTGCATGATGACATATGTATAACCTATATCAAATTGCTTGCCTCCTCAGTGAGGGTTGGAAGGGAGGAAAGGAGAGAATCTGGAACTCAAAGTTTTAAAAATGAATGTTAGAAATTGTTTTTACACATGACTGGGAGAAAACAAAATACTAAATAAATTCAACAAATAAATAATTAAAAAAAAAAAACAATAGGGAGAGGGAGATTTAAAAAAAAACAAACCCCACATGTAAGTATTCAGTGAATGTGCTTGAATGGGCAGGGTGTGAATGGTGAGTGAGTGGGTGGGAGGGCAAGGGGTGGTTATTAAACTGTGAGGAAGAGGGGACCCTCAGGTGGGTTATGTGGGCCTCTGATGCCTGAGAATGGGCTTATGAAGAATTAAAGCAACTATTTTTGGGGAAAAAAGCAAGAAAAATGAAAGGCTGAGGGAGTCAGGGCACCTGGGCTGGGTGTAGGAAGAAGAGGGTGTCTTTTCTTAAGTTTAGGGGTGATTATTCTAGTCTTGAAGTGGTGGGAATGGTCTTGATGTATTTCCTGTGAGGTTCCTCAGTGAGGGAAGCAGCGTGAGGCTTCTGGTTAGTAAACCACAAACCTACCACACTGTGATCTTGGGCAAGTCATTCTTCCCCTCTCTGGCCTCAGTTTCCTCAGTTGTAAAACAAGGGGGGTGAACCAGGTGGCCTCGGAGGTCCTTTTCAGCCCTAGATGTCTGGCCCTCTGAGCCCATGGGCTCATGACAACAGGAGGCTGCATGAGAAGAACAGACCAAGGGGAGCTGTCTAGAGAACCCAGGTGGGTGATGTGGTCTGGGATGGGGTCTGCAGAGTCAGCTTAAGGGGAGGGAATGCAATGACTGTTGCCATCACCTGGGGAGAACTGGGATAGGCTGTCTTGGCCTAGGCAATCTTTACCCTAGGGTAGCAAAGAAGAATTAGGGCCACCTAGCTGGAGCTGGGGTAGATTTCTTGTATCTGCTTCCCATTTGTCTTTGTATTTCCAGCCTCAGGACACAGTAGGCGCTTAATAAATGCTTGCCGATTGAGGATAGACTGATTGGCTACCTTGTGGCCAGAGGTATAACTATCCATTTTTATGTCTGGAGCGTTGAGCATGGTCATCAACTGAAGCAACAATTACAGACTCTGGGGCACTGAATGGCCACAGGAAGGGCGGGGGACATGGCGGACAGGCCACAGGAAGGGCGGCAGGAAAGAGTCAGGCAAAGCTAGGGAGGAGTTTACCTTGTCTCAGGGAGAGAAGAAACTTCTTATTTTAATGAACAATTCTCCCTAATTAGTTAATCTCAGTTTGTTTTTCTTCTGACAGAAATTGCTGTCAAAGCCCTTCTAAATTTCAGTCCCTTGGAACATGTCCCTGGCCACCCTGCCTTGGTTGCAGTTATTATTTCTGAATCAGAATCTTTTCTTTGGTGGAAAAATGTTAGACAGGTAACTCAGGTGGCCTGGAATATGTGGGGATGAGGGAAGCAAAGAAGGCGGTGGCTCCTGGACAGTCAGTATGGCACAGGAAGGAGGCTGGATTTGGAATCAGGAGAGACCTGAGTTCAAATCCTACCTCTGATGCTTGCTAGCTGGGCAACAACCCTGGGCAAATCTCTTAACCTTTCTGTACCTTGGGTTCTTCATCTGTAAAATGGGAACAATAATGGCATGAGTTCAGTAGTATAAAGCACTTTGCAAACCTTCACGCTATTATATTATCTATTTATTATGATGATTATGTTATATAAATATACCATCAGCTATTTTATTATCACTATAGCTGAGCTCGCTCCCCCACCCCAGACAAGGCTGAGCTGCCTGCCTCAGAGGTCAGGATATGAGAAGGTGGCCCACCCAGTGAAAGAGGAAGAGAGAAAGAAAGCCTAGTTCTCTAAAAATTCTCCAGCTCAGCCAAATAATAAGTGAGGAGGCTTCAGACAGCTTGCTACTAAATTCTTTTAAAATACTGGATGAGAGGGTCTCTCCCACTTTGCTGTTTGGCCATCTGTGGTCTGCAGGGAGCTGGGCATGGACAGAGGGAAAGGACTGTGTCCTGTCCTGCTCAATGCTGAGGGTGTCTGGGTTCAGAAAGGAAAGATGGGGACAGTCAGAAATCAAAAGGGACACAAGATAGTCAAGTTTTGGAGCTTGGTAATAGGAAAAAAGGATGGGGGAGAGGAGGTACCATGAGCCCAGGGGATCATGATTTTGTGGAAAGCACAAGGAAGACAGGTCGGAAGGAGGAGTGAGAGGGCATGCCAGGCAGGGAGAATAGTGTTAGCAATGGCAAGGAGGACAGATTGTGTCTGGGAATCATAAGTAATCATCCTGGCAGGAGAGGACGGTGCATGTAGAGGAAAGTGCGGCCTCTGTCTAGGGAGGGCTCCTATTGTGGGGGACCAATAATGCCAAGCTAAGGGGCTTGGGCTGTATGCTGTAGGCAGTGAGGGGCAATCCCTCACTGTCCATGAGTTCCTTGCCATGGGAACTAAAATGCATCACCCATTTCTCCTGCATCTGTACAACGGATCTGGCCCCTTAGGGCCTTCATGCTGACCAGGAAGGGATGGAGTAAGAGCTTTGGGATCTTCATCCCTACCCAAGGAGCCCTGTACCAGGGACAACTGACTAGTGTTCCCATTCTGAGGGACCAGAACATTGAGAAGAAGTGCTGCTTTGGGGAGAAGGATTGATAGCGCTTCAGAAAAGCCTGAGAAGACTTCTATGAACTGATGCCAAGTGGAATCAGCAGAACCAGGAAAACAATATGGACAATGACTGCAACAAAGTAAATAGAAACACTAACAAAGAACGGAATGCTGTGTACTTATAGGAACCGAGTCTGACTCCAAAGCAGAGATGAGAAAATGTGCCCCCTCTCTCTCCTTGGGTGTGGGAACTGCACGGTATTGTCAGACTCAACTGAGGCACTGGTTAGTTTGGCTGAACTCCCCCTAGTCTCATTTCCTTTTTCATTCTTTTTCATAAGAGATAAGGGAGGGGAAAGGGAATATGTATGGAAAGGAAGGTGATATAAATAAGAGATTAAAAAAAATTTTTTTAATAGATTGAATAGAAGGGAAAGAAGGTTTCTCTGTGGTAACTATATGGAAATTAATGAAGTTGGAGGCAGAAGCATGGTGAACATCTGGGTGAGGGTCAGAAGAAAGAGAACAGAAATCATATTGTGGGGGATGATCTTGCCGGAGGGAAGATGTGGTTGATATGGATAATGTTTTCTTCATCTAGATGACAAAATTAGCACAGAGAAAATGTATGTAGTTATGAACGACTTCAGCTGCCCAGAACTCTCTCTCTCTCTCTCTCTCTCTCTCTCTCCTTTTTTCCTCCTTTTTCTTCCCCTTTCTCTCTCTCTCTCTGTCTCTCTCTCCCCTTCTTCTTCTCTCTCTGTCTCTCTCTCCTTTTCTCTCTCTCTGTCTCTCTTTCTCTGTCTCTCTCTCCTTTCTCTCTCTGTCTCTCTCCCCTTTCTCTCTCTCTGTCTCTCTGTATACGTATACACACACACATATATGTAGACATACATACGTACATACATTGATACACTTATTGATAATTCCATTTCTCCGAAGGCAGAGAAACCAAAGAGAGGAATAGGTTCTTATCTACAAGGACCAATGAGTTAGTGACGGAAACATCAATAGCACCTGGTATTTCTAAAGCTCTTTAAAGTGTTTGGCCCCCATGGTAACTTTGTGGGGGTGGGCTATTATCGTCCCCACCTCACAGATGAGGAAATCGAGGCTCCGAATAGTTGGGTGATTTGTTGGTGTCAAAGGCAGGACTAGAACCCAGATCTTTCACATTTTCCGCGGCCTCACAAAGTCTCTGAAGCCTGCCTGTAACACGGAGAGGAGCATCTGCCAGTCTTGTGGGGCTGGGCTCCTCATTTTCTCCTGCTTTCCGCATCCACCATGAAGTCCACTATGACCTTCCAGCCAGATCCTGCCCAGTTCTTTACCTTGGTCCTTGTAGAGGAATGCTTCCTCTTATAGCTTCTCTTCCTTCCGGGCTGCCCTTGAGGGCCATTTTCACAGGTCATTCAGTCCTTAATTCAGAGCAGAAGGGATTCAGAGGCCACCCAGGCTAACCCCCCATTTTACAGTTGGATAAACTGAGTCTCCTTGAAGTTGTGACTTGTCTAAGGTGACACAGATGTTCACCGGCAGAATTAAGATTTGAAACCAGGTCCTGTGACTCCAAATATATCTGGAGTCTGTCTGAGTAAGGCACTCTTCTCAAGTTAAGGCAATCTTCTCAGATTACCTTCATGGAGATTCCCCAAAAGCGTTGATTGTTGGGTTCACATCAACCCAGAGGGAGAAGTCTGGGGCACTCTGCCGCTGAACCTCATCTGTCTTAAAGTCATCATGGGTAAGAGAAGAGAAGATATGTTCATCAAATTTGTTGGGTCACAAAGCTAATATGGTGGATGGTGCACTCAAGATTTAACATTTTCTCAAGAGGTCGGAATGATGCATCAAGACCAATACACTGTGGAAGTTAATAGTGATAAATATGAAATCTTGTATGAAGGCTAGAGACATTAGCTGTACACGATATGGTCAGTAATTTAGCAATAGATTATTTGAAAAAAGATCTGGAGGTCTTAGGTGAACACAAGCTTAATAGGGCTCAACAGTGTGCTGTGACTGAGAAGAGAGAATAGACTTCTAGGATGTGTTCATGAAGGGCAGGAGATTGTTATTTCCTTTGACATGGACCTGGCAAGTTGGGGACTGACTGATATATCCATGTATTCTTTCAATAAATCTTTCAGTATCTCTAGAAAACAGTCCCTGCTCTCAAGGACTTTACATTCAACAATGTGTGCACAGGTAGGCCAATGCAATAATGCAGAAACGTTGCTGCAGGGAGAGAGGCTATAATATCAGGGAGAAGCAGAGCGCTCATCACTCGCGGAGAAGGCAGCACCTGAACCAAGCCTCGGGAGAAGCCAAGGGCTTTGTAAGAGGCAGAGGTGAGGAGAGAGCCGGCTAAGCAGGGGGGCAGGCCGAACAGAGACCCAGAGAGGGAGGGGCGTGGCAGAGGACAGGAAGAAGGCCACTTTGGCTCGAACTTGGGGTGCATAAAGGGGGATAACACAGAATTTAGATCAAACATCAAGTGATATTCAATGCCAAGGGGTGTTTTCAGAGGGTCATTGTCCAAAGGGGCCCACTCACCCTTCCCATTCCAGGGCATAAAGCTAAGTGGTGGAACCCGGATTACAACACAGAAATCCTGGGTTCTAGGACTCAGGGTCATAGAACTGTGAAAATCATCTGAAGAAGGAGTGTAAGCTCCTCGAGGGCAGCATGTTCCATTTTTTCTCTTTCTTTATTCTGACAGCACAGAGTCTGGCACTACTGTGAGAAGTCAATTAAGAAATGGGGGTGATGAACTTGTTTGCACTCCTTTGCATTGGCCGTCCCTGATGCCTGCACTGCTCCCCCTCCCCTGTCACCTGTTGCTGGGGGTCTTTCCTGCCACTCCCCCTCCCCTTGTCCGGTTCTTCCTGCTAAGGAGACTCCCCTCTGCTTCCTCCATAAGATCTTTCCGGGGCTGATCATTGGTTTCCTTTGGAATGGAAACTCCTGGAGGGCAGACCTGCTTTGCCTTTTTGGAGGATTCCCCACACTTAGTACAATGTGAGCACCTAAGACATTGCTTGTTGATTGACTCACAGATTGAGACTAGGTCTGAGGGGAAGTAGATGAGCTCTGCTTCTCACAAGCTGAGTTTGAGACGGCTGGGAGCCACCCAGGTGAGATGTGTGCAGGCATGGGGGGGAATCATTCCAGTGGGACCCTCAGATCTGGTCGTTATCATCATAGGGATGAGAGCTGAGCTGCTGAGATCACCAAGAAGGAAGGTGTAGATGGAAAAATAGAGCAGGGGCCAGCAGACTTGGACAGCCAGAAGAAGGGGCCGTGAGAAGTGAGAGGACCCCGAAAATACTGAGCAGGAGGGGAGTCACCAAACCCAGGAAGTGTGCCGGGAGAAGGCTGTGGCCCAGGAGGGATCTCAGAACATGGGAGATAGAGCCAGCCAGGCCGAGGGCAGAAGCCAGCCTGATCACACGGCCACCAAGCCGACCCAGGGGCTGCCACCTCTCCTCTGTGGGCGGCCCTCGGCCCTGCCCTGACACCGCCTGGAGAGAAAGCTTTTTGGGCTCCCTCCAAGCCTCTCCCCCCTGAGTCTGGCCTCCTCCTCCAGGGATGCACTTTCTTCTGGGCCTCTAGGGTATAGAACTTTGAAGTTCACTGACTTCCTTGAAAGGCTAATCCCATTTACTCCTGGCTACCTGCCCAACCTCGATTCTCCTTTGGATGGATTTGGTTAGTGAAATTGAGCCCAACTAATGAAGCTAATTTTCTAATGCATGAGAGCCTTGGAGAAGAAGGTGTGTGGGCCTGCTAGACATTGGGCCCTGGCCTCTTTGTCCACCTAGGAGCTTGGGGGAGGCTGGGAAGCTGAACCTTGCCATGGAAATCCAGAATTCAAAACAGCATCTAAATGGGAACATGTATGGCCCTTACCACCAAACCTCCTTGTTACTGTCATTGTTGACTGACTGACTGATTGAGACTAGGTCTCAAGCTGAGGAGTTCTGAGGGACCTCAGAGGCCATCTGGTCTAGCTTGGGCCCTAGCAGGAATCTCTGTATAAAAGCCCCAGCCAGGGGTCATGCAGTCTTCCCGAAGGCCTCTAGGTGGGAGACACCCACTCCCTCCCAAAGCAGATCACTTTAGTCTGGGGCAGCCCCCAGGGCTAGGCAGTTAAGCCAACCCTCTTAGGGGTCCCATTGTAGACACAAACTGTGTCGGCCATTTCTGAAAACCCCCTTTTCTGTAGGCCCTGTCATCAAGCCAGGAAGCCTTATTCTGTATTTGTGAAACTGAGAATTGATTCTTTGAAACATGGAAGAACTTTACATTGATCTGTATTAAATTTCAATTTTTCCAGAAATAATGGAATTTCAGATAGGATCCTAAGGAACAAGGAACAAAATCCTTTTAAAGTTTTAGCTTGTTTGTTAATTCCTTTGTTTCTACCTTGCTAATTATTCAGGGTAAGGCATTATTCCTTATTTTGAACATTTAATCACCATTCCTGTGAAAGACTTTTAAATTTATAGTATGACATTGGGCAGCTAGGTGGTGCAGGGCATAGAGCACCAGCCCTGGAGGCAGGAGGACCTGAGTTCAAATCCAGCCTTAGACACTAACTAGCTATGTGACCCTGGCCAAGTCATTTAGCCTTGATTGCCTCAAAAAAATTCTAACAAAATATTTAACCAAAAAAAATCCATATCATTCTATAGCCTGTGGCCATTATTTTGTATCCTACTATCCAACTTTGTAGCTATCTCTCAGCTTCTTCATACCAGTCAATTTGAGAAGGGTTTCTTCATCTAAGTCACTTTATGAAGGATGTGTGGGCAAAGACAAATCTCTGGGACAGAATCACTTCTAAAATGCCACCAACCCAACAACAACCTCTCACTGAGTCCAGTCTTTCAGCCCATTTCCAAGCCCATCTCTTCCCTACCCCACGTCTCTGTATCTTGGCCACAGCAGGAGCGTGGTAGCCGTTCAAATGCTACCACAAGGAATCAGCCTATTTAGGTGTCATCTGTTCTCGATGAAGCTATTCTGGCTCCTAGTGATCGCCACTCTCCTTTCTAGTGCTCACAAGCCTTCCCTTTATTCACGTCTTCAGGGAAAGAAGTCGCTTTGTGACAGTCTTTGTCTTTCTTGAGTTCTGGGGCAGCTCTCCTATTCTCCCAGACAATAATAATAACTCATGGGCATATGGTTCTTTAAATTTTGCAAAGCACTTACCTCTTAAGAGTTTTCCTTTTCTGATTGCATTTTTTCAATAAATGTAAACCTGCCTTCTCTGCCTTCTTCTCATCTCCACTGCTCACCAGCTATTGAGAACAAGGAAAAAGAAAGCCTCTGTTACAAAAGTGTATAATCAATATTCCATATTGACCACATCCAAAACCTGTGTCTCCGTCTGTGCTCTGAATCCTTCGCCTTCTTGTCAGGAGAGGAGGAGTGTGTATCATCCTGAGTCCTTTGGATCGTGGCTGGTCATGGTGTGATCAGAGTTCTAAAGTCTTTCAAAGTTGTTTGTTCTTACAATAATGCTTATCGTCTCAATTGTTCTCTATATCAGTTCCTATATCATCTTCCCATTTTTCTCTGAAACTGTTCTTATGACACAATAGTGTTCTATCCCATTTACATACTGTAACTTGTTTGGTCATACTCCAGTGAATCTTCTGAATGTCTAATTCCTTGCCACTTATAAAAAGGGTTGCAGTAAATATTTTTGGACATAAAATTTTGAGGATTACAATATTTTTGTGTATTTCCTCTTTCTTTGAGCTCTTTGGGGGTGTAGACCTACTAGCGGCATCACTAGGTCAAAAAGTAGGCACAATTGGCTAACTTTGGAGGCATCGTTTCAAATTGCTTTCCAGAATGGTTGGACAAGTTCGCAACTCCACCAGCAATGTATTCATGTGCCTACGTTCCTGCAGTCACTTTACATTTGTCATTTTCCTTTTTTTTGGTCAGTTTTGCCAATTTAACAGATGTCAGGTGGAACATCAATTATTTTAGTGTCCATTTCCCTAAATGATTAGAACTCCAGAGCATTTTTCATGGCTATCAAAAGATTTGATTCCTTCCCTTGAAAACTGCCTTTTGACATCCTTTGATCATTCAGCAACTGGGGAATGCCTCTTATTCTTTTAAGTGTGAATAATTTCCTTTTATATCCTAGAAATAAGACCTTTATCAAAGAAATTTGCTGCAAAACTTTCTTCCCAATTATCTGCTTTTATTTTTCTCATTTTAGATATTTTGTTTGTGCAGAAACTTTTCAAGATTTTTCAGAGAGTGTTGATAGAAGCTCAGCAATCACATCTATCAACCCCCAAGAAGGAAGCTCCCCAGGCCTGGTAACCTGAACTCACTGAGGGCACCTTGACGCTGTCTCATTGTCCCGTCGCTGAGCTTGGGTTTCTACTTCTTGCTCGCTGGTTTTTGCTCTTTCCTTCCCACCACAAAAGCCGTCATATTAGGAAGAAGGAAGAGAGGTAAAACAAGGGTGCTGGCGGCCCATTTTCACGGTCTCGTCCGCCCGGGGCAGGTGATGCTCTCCCACGCCCTTCTTCTAGGTTGCCCCATCTAGCGCCCCGGCTCCCTTTCGTCTTCAGTCTCTCCTTATCTGCTGGCTGCCTCCCTCCTGCCTCCAAACGTGCCCTTGGCTCCTCATCCTCAAAAACCCCTCCCTTGATCCAGTCACTTCCACAGGATCCCTTCCCCTGTCTCTCCTCCCTTTTGTGGCTAAACTCCTTGAGAAGGCCACCCGCACCAGGTGCCACCACTTCTCTTCTCTCACTTTTTAAGTCTTTGCATTCTGTTTTTTGACCTTACTCAACCCCAGCCGCCCTCTCCAAAGGTACCAGTGGTCTCCTCACTGTCAGCTCCAATGGCCTTTTCTCAGTCCTCCTCCTCCCTGACCTCTCTGCAGCCTTGGCGGAGGTCTCCCACTTCACCCTGGGCCATCTCCAGTTGTCCTGATCTGTATCTGGCCACTGGGCCCAGATGGCTCTGGAGGAGAGAGTGAGGCTGGTGACACAGCCCTGCCTCACTTAAATCCAAGTCACTTGCATGTCATGGCACGGTCCTCCTTGAGACCGAAGGCCGAGAGAACGACAGCCTTGGATGTTGCTGACGACCCTCTTCTCCTTGAGAGTCTTTTCATTCGAGGTTTTCCTCACACCCCTCTCTCCCGGTTCTCTTCCACCCTCTCTGACTGATCCTTCTCTTCTCCCTCTAGAGTCCCAGGGCTGGGGAGCCTGCAGCCTCGAGGCCACCTGTGGCCCTCTAGGTCCTCAAGTGTAGCCCTTTGGCTGAATCCAAACTTCACACAACAAATCCCCTTAAAAAGATTCCTTCTGTCAAACTTGGACTCAGCCAAAAGGCGGCACCCCAGGACCTAGAGGGCCACATGTGGCTCCCCAGCCTGCCCTAGCCTATTTCACTTCCTGCTCTTGTCGGCTCCCATGGGCTCATGCTGATGATCCTCACATCTGCTTGTCCAGCCCTAACCTCTCTCCTGAGCTCCAGTGTCAGAGGCAGTCAGAGCAGAGGGGCCTCGGGAGAGTGTCTGAAGCTGGCCTCCAAGGCCCTCCTGCCTCATCCTTTCTGATCTTGTGGGGCTGGACTTGGGGGGTGAGGAGTGCATGGGCGTTCTGTTTGCCAGGTGTCCCTTAGAAATCTTAAACTCAATGCATCCCAAGCTGAACTCAGGTCCTTCCTTCTTCCTAACTTCTTCCCAGTCACCCAAGCCAGCAGCCCAGGCCTCAGCCTTGACTCCCCCCTGAGGCTTTCCTGGGACGGGGGTTCTCCACTTTGAGGCTGTGTGCGACAGTGAGAGAGGTAGGCCCAGCTTGGTCTGCTCCCCACCCGTGCCAGCCCCAGCGGGCGGCTCCAAAGTCTTGGCATCCCAAGGCACATGGAGCTGCCATCTTGTGAAAAAGAAGTGGGGCGGGGCGGCCAGGTGGCTCAGCGAGTAAGAGCGGCCCCAGTGTCAGGATGACCTGGGGATCAAATCTGGGCTCAGATACTTAGCATCACACCCAGAAATAACTGGCCGTGTAACCTTGAGCAAGTTACTTAACCGCAATTGCTTATAAAAAAAAAAAGAAAAAGAAATGGGGCTCAAGTAATCTTGCTATCCCCTCCCCTCCCCTTCCCCCCCCCTCCCCTCCTTCCCTCCCCTCTTCCTTCCCCTCCCCTCCTCTCAGTGGTCCCTCTTGGCCTCTGGCTTTGCAATGCTTAGACATCTCCCCATCAGTTTTCACACCCTCTCCCTCCAGGCCAGGATAGCCACCCTCTAAGTGACTCTGGGCCTCAGCGGGCAAACAGCCTGGGCCATGCTCTGGAGAAGCCAGAGACACACCTAGGCCCCACCTTTGGGCAGCTGCAGTGAGCGGCCAGCACTGGGCAGTGGAGGATCCTAATCAGATCTGGGGGCCTAAGATTTCCCAGCACTTTCTGAATTCCTTAATCCCACATTTTCTAGAATGGAACTCAACATCACTAGCCCCCATTTCACTGACACAGAGCTTTAAGATTGGCAGATATTTACTCATTAGAGCCTCTCAATCCCTCTGGGAGGTGGGCGCTCTTAACATCCCCATTTTTCAGATGAGGGAACTAAGGTCCAGAGACAATTATACGCCTTGCCCAGGGTCACACAGCGAGTTAAGTGCTTGAGGTAGAATTTGAACTCAGGTCTGGCTGGCTCCAGGCTCAGTGGTCTCTGTCGGTCACAATCACTTTGTATAATCTAGGCCTGTCCAGTCTTCCGTGAGCTGGAGAAGCTTGGGTTGTGAGAAGAGCCCAGGGTCTTCACAAGGGAAGGGGTGGGGCGTCTACCAAGCCCAGCGTCCCCTTTTGAGAAGCCATTGAGTCATGGAGAATCCCTGGGGTCCCTCTCCCACTCCTCTGGATTGGTGAATTTTTCCGTGGACCTGCTGAGAAAGGGGTCTAGTGTTTCACTGCCCCCCAAGACTCTAGGGGCGCTTAAGGAACTGAAGCTCTGGCCACCTCCTCTCTTGTCTGGTGTATATGGGTTTCAGGAAGTAGGTTTTCATGGGAGCACGTGCCTCAAAATGGCACTATATGTGTGTGTGCACAGATGTGCATGTGCACAGCTGTGTACGGATGTGTGTGCATGTGCATGTCTGTGTGTGGATGTCCACTGGCTCCCAGTAAGGGAGCTGACCCCAGGAAGGACTGACCCACAGTCCTGGGCATTCTTTCAGGCCCTATGCAGAAGGGATGAGAGGGTCCAGGATCCCCACTGGAGGCTGGGTCACCTCACTGAAGGGTGTCGGGCACCCACGGTAGATTAAACTCCAGCCACTGGGATTTTTCCTTAGTTTTCCATCCCGAACATCTCTGCGGCCTAGAGGCCCCATCCTAGAAGCTGAGCCAGACTTGGACGTGGGCAGCCTGAATGGGAGCTGGAGAGTGGGAAAGTCTACCCTGAGCAGCATCACTTACAACAAGGCTCTCCCCTCCTGCACCTTCTCGTCCCCTCATTTGGCGCCCAAAGCAAGTTCTGCCTGAGACACTTTGGTGGGTCCTGTGGCTGAGGGTTCTGTGGGAGGGCTCTGGGTCATGTTGGTCAAAGGCTCACAGAGCCAGGCTGAAGGGGCCTAGAAGCCATCACCTTACAGGGAAGGAAATGAAGCCCAGGCTGAGGAAGTGGCAGCTCTGAGGTCACACAGGGAGTGAGCAACCAAGGACTATACCTCCTGGCAGGCTAATCTTCCCCTTGCCAGCTACCAATGGCAGGGCCCTATGCCACTTCTCCATCAGTGATATGCCTAGTCAGAACACTAGGGAATTCTGACTAACCAGGGGTGTCCACACTTCACACCAGCCTCCTTGCCCAGGTCTAGCTCCCTAAGGAATCGTGGCTACAAAACTCCCCCTGCCCCCACCTGGGGAGGGTGCCTTTGTCATTGGCCCGATTAAGGAAAGCCCTAGCCATCAGATGACTCCGGCTGGGCTCGCAGTTGGTCCCTTATTGAATGGCTTGAGGCCCTGCTTCTTTTGAGGTTGCCAGCTGCTAGATTTGGTAGCTCTCACAAGGTTGTGCCACATGCAGATTCTGAGCTCAGACGAGGCAGGACTCGTGGCCCAAGTGCAGGGGGTGTCCGTGACCTGGTCCTGGCTGGGCTCTCCCAGGGGAGTAATGTGGGACTCCACCTGGACTCATTCATCTGCTTCACAAGACTGAGAGTCCTTGAACTCTCGGCTTATGGCTATCTGCTGGGACACCTGACCCCTGGCTTCAACTGAAGCCAGTCTTGACCTGTAGGGATGGCCTGCACCCCACCTGTGAAGACCAAACTGAAACAGCTGGTCTTGGTCCAGCCTCTGCTCACCCTGGTCAAGAAAAAGTATCAGCTACTCCCATGTTGTGAAGGCAAGCTGGGGCCTGCTGCCCACCTGCTGCCGCCTGCACTGGGGGAGTCCCCATCTGGACACCGTGGCATGTTCTTCCTAAGGCACAGCTCTCATCTAGTGCTCAAACCTTACATGGCATTCAAGGCCACATCATCTGACCCCAATCAATCTATGATTGATTAAGCACCTACTGTGTACCAGACACTCTAGTAGGCACTGGGTACGACCCAGACAAAAACGAAATAGTCCCTGTCCTCCAGAAACAGGAAGTATACTCCTAAATATGGACAGAATGCATGCTCAAGCACATACACCACACACACACACACACACACACACCACACATACACAAACCACACACACACCACATGCTCACACTTACACACATCACACACACACACACCCACACTCATACACCACACACACTCACACACACCACACACACACCACACTCACACACACCACACACACATACCACACACACACCACGCATACACTCACATTCACATACACACCACATACTCACACACACACCACACTCACACACCACACACTCACACACACCACACACACATCACACATATACACACATACACCACACACACACCTCTTCTTTTCTTGGCTTCTCTTCTTGCTAATCTTCCTCAGGCACTATGGCCATAATGGACCACTAGCTTTTCTCCCACCTCTCTCTG
Organism: Petaurus breviceps papuanus; assembly: GCF_028583685.1. NCBI lineage: Eukaryota > Metazoa > Chordata > Mammalia > Diprotodontia > Petauridae > Petaurus > Petaurus breviceps. Next base: position 68,834 of record NW_027186427.1, on the reverse strand, counting down.
GGATTTCCTACCTCCATGCCTTTATCTGCACGAATGAATGGATTTTACAGAGCACTCAGCCCCTCCTGGATGCCCCAGCATCTCTGGGGATACAGACCCCAGAGAGACACCATCCCTGCCCCCCAGGACCTACTTTCTGATGGCCAAGGGAGGGAGCTTTGCTCAGTGGAGCCACAGGGCCTTTGGCTGCCACACCCTTTCCCGGAGCAAAGCTGGATTAATGCTCCAAGAGCAAAAAAAAAAGTGGAATGTGGTGGCTGGCCCCAGGCCAGGAAGCCACCTCTCTGCTCCAGGACCAACAGCGTCCTTTGCTTCACAAATAGAAGGCCTAAGGTTAAGTAAATCATGTATTTGGAGAGGGGAGGGGAGCCCTGCCTCTGAAACATACTAGCCACAGGGCCCTGGGAAAGTCACTTAACTCTTCAGCAATAATTGGTAAGATTACTCTGGCAGGGGTAAGAGGCTGGATAGCAGTTTGCCCTGGTGGAGGTGGAGGTAACAGGTCCCAGAATATTAGAACACCAGATTATAAGCCCCCTGGGGGCAGGGGCTGCCTTCAGCCTCTTTTTGTATCCAAAGTGATCAGTATCATGCTTGGCACATGGCAGGCTTTTTGTTGTTCAGTCATTTCCATCAAATCTAACTCTTTGTGACTCCATCTGGGATTTTCTTGGCAAAGATATTAGAGTGGTTGGTCATTTCTTTCTCCAACTCATTTTACAGATGAAGAAACTGAAGAAAACAGGGTTAAGTGACTTGCCCAGGGTCACACAGCTAGCATCTGAGGCCAGATTTGAACTTGGGAAGATGAGTCTTCCTGACTCCAGGCCCAGTGCCCTATCCACTGCACCACAGTTGATTACTGGTTAAAAATGGCATTGCCAGGTGGGTAGCGGTGAGCCAAAGTTGTTTCTTGCTTGGGCTGACCTGGGTCTGAATTTCCTTACCTGGGAGTTAGTTAATGAAATCACGGGTCCTGTCGGTACCTCAGAGCAAGAACTGGAAAGTAAAGGAGTGGGGGTAGGAAGGATATGTGTGTGGATCTCTGTCTCCCACAGTTCCTGCACAGGACAGCTACTCAGAATGTTTGCTGAATCTCTAGATTCAGTTAGACTTGTTGGATTCATTGAAGAGAGACCCCCAGCTCATTCAGAAATGAAGGAAGGAAGGAAGGAAGGAAGGAAGGAAGGAAGGAAGGAGGGAGGGAGGGAAAGAAGGAGGAAGGAAGGGGAAGGAGGGAAGGAAGAAAGGAAGGAAAGAAGGAAGGAAGGAAGGAAGGGGAAGGAGGGAGGGGAGGAAGGAGGGAAGGAAGGAAACAAGTATTTTAAAAATAATATTATTTATTTTTAGCTTTCTTTTCTTTTTAAATCTTGAGTTCCAAATTCTTTGCCTCCTTCCCACCCCTCTCCACCCACTGAGAAGGCAAGCAATATGGCATCAATTACACATGCGAAATCACGCAAAACTTATTTCCATATTATCCATATTTCCAAAAAAAGGAAGAAAAAGAAACAGAGAAAATCATGCTGCAACCTGCACTCAGAGCTCATCCATTCTCTTCCCGGAGGTGAATAGCACTCTTTCATCATGAGTTATGTGGAATTGTCTTGGCTCTGTCTTGATCGGAGTAGCCGAGTCCTTCCCAGACGATCGTCATTCCAACATCGCCGTTACGGTGACAATGATCTCCTGATGCTTCTCACTTTGTCTGCATCAGTTCATAGAAGTCTTGCCATGTTCTTCTGGAAACACTCCTCTTGTCTTTTTTTTTTTGGAGGGCAATTGGAGTTACGTGACTTGCCCAAGATCACATGGCTAGTTTTTTTGTTTTGTTTTGTTTTTTGGTGTGTGTTAAGTGTCTGAGGCCAGACTGGAACTCAGGTCCTCCTGACTCCAGGGCCAGCACTCCACCCACTCTTGTCATTTCTTATAGCACAATATAGTATTCCATCACAATCATATGACACAACTTGTTCAGCCATTCCCCAACCGATGGGCATCTCACCAATTTCCAATTCTTTGCCACCACAAAAAAGCTCCTATGAATATTTTTGTACATATAAGTGCTTTTTCCACTTCTTTGATCTCTTTGGGGGACAGACCTAATAGTGGTATTGCTGGATCAAAGGGTATGCACAATTTTATAGCCCTTTGGGTTTAGTTCCAAATTGTTCTCCAGAATGGCTACACCAGCTCACAACTCCACCAACAATCCATGAGTGTACCTATCTTTCCATCATCTCCTCCAGCTAAATGCTGGATTTCTGATAGGGGGAGAAGGCACTTTGAAACAAGAACTTAAGTACCTACTATGTGCTATTACAGTGATGTTTAGATCACAAAGTGCTCTCTTTGGAGTCTGAAGATGTGCTTTCCAACTTCATCTCTACCATTTACCCCCTGTGTGATTGTGGAGAAGCCACTTCAATTCTCTGGGGTTTGGGTTTCTACTTATTGGGAATATGAGGGTTTCAGACAAGGAGATGATGATCTCTGAAGTCTATGTTAATACCGTAAGAGTCTAAGAACTCCAGCAATGGGGCGGCTAGGTGGCACAGTGAATAGAGCACCGGCCCTGGAGTCAGGAGGACCCAAGTTCAAATCTTGGCCCCAGACACTTAACACAAAAACTAGCTGTGTGACCTTGGGCAAGTCACTTAACCCCAATTGCCCTCCAGAAAGCAAAACAAAAAAACCAAACCAACAAACCAAAAAAAAAAAAAAAAAAGAACTCCAGCACTAAGAATGCTTGCTGCCTTCCTTGCTAGAAGGGCCCTGATGTGTGGTACCCAAAGATGCTTTTCTCTAGTTCCACAAGGGGGAGCCAAAGACACGCATTGTCTATTGAGCAATTTTTCTGTGTAAGAACCCAGATGACCAATGTGTCCTTTCGTTCCCAAAGAAAAGCCTAGACTTGACAAAATCACGGCTTTTTCTTGGGGGAGTGGGAGGAAGATTCAGGGGTGGGAAGGCAGAGAAAGGGAAAGGTAGACAGAGCTGAGAACAGTTTGGGTAAGGAATACACGTTATATGGTGAACCTGGACGTCGCTCCCTGTTTCTGGAGCTGGAGAGGGAGCTAGGGCATGACTGCTTCTATTCAGAAAGCCTAGAGCCAGGTTGGTTGGGGGGCTGAGAGAAAGAGCTGGGCAGAACTGGATTTATCAGAAAATTGCACGATTTGGTAGCTCCACATCATTGAATATCAGAATTCTGAAAAAGGATCTGACAGGTCATTTGGTCCAATAGTTTCCAATCTAAGGGATCTTAAGCTTTTTTTTTCAATAGGTCCTTGAATCCATAGGCAAATTCATAAACAAGCAAACATACCTTCTGGAGGCTAATGTTTCTGACACATGTAGGGGCCCCTTCTGAGTTCCCCTGATTTTTATACCAGTTCTACCTTCGCAGGCGGCTGGTTGGGTCCCCAGGGTCATGCCCAGTCTTTAGCTAGCCATTAGGAGCTGGTCTCTAATTACCTCAAGAACTTCTTCACACCTTGTAAAGATGTAAACAAGTGAAGACTCTCCTTTGAACTTGACATTATTAGCACCTTTTTGTCTTTGTTACCATACCCCTTTCTCTGAATATGGGAACTGGTCTAGGGGGAAATCAGTGGATCAGGGATGTTGTGACCAGCTCCCCTCCCTTGACACTTGCTGTCCCCAGAAAATCACCTGGGTGCTTCTATGCTAAAGTTTTTTTCTCATTTCCCATTTATTCATGGTCTCCCTGTTTTTCTCTGCCTCTTGGCTGTATTCTCACCATAGAGGGAAAGAAGAATGAGTGCAAAGAAAGGTAAATAGCCAGCTGTATTCAGGGGCAGCATCCAGGGGGAGTCCTGGTGACCAAGGGGTAGCAGGGGAGGCTTCCTTTCCTACAGAAAGTGATCCTTGAGCTGAGCTGTAAGGGAAACTGGGGGTTTCTGTCTACCTTCTCACTCCTGGATCCTCCCCACTCCTACCCTTGCCCCCCCAAAAGGCCATCTATTTGTGAGCTAAAGGACAAACTTCCTGCTGGGCCCTCACACAAAAAGACAGCTGGATAGACAATGTACATCTTTGATCACCTCTTGTGGAACTTGAAGAAAGCACCTTTGGGTACCATATGTCAGGTGAGGAGGGCATGGAGATGGAAGGAGGATGTCACAAGCAGGCTAGCTGGGGCCAGTCCAACCTTTGCATTTTTCAGATGAGGATGCCAAGGCCCAGAGAGGCCCAGAGAGGCTGGGACTAGAATCTGTTTCCTGGCTCCCAGTTCAGTGTTCTTTCTGTCCTTTGTTTATTTATTTTTTTGCCTTCTCTTTGGAGGGCAATTGGGGTTAAGTGACTTGCCTAAGGTCACACGACTTTCAGGTCCTCCTGACTCCAGGGTCAGTGCTCTATTCACTGCGCCACCTAGCCACCCTCTTTCTGCCCTTTAGACTACTGTGGGTGAAAGAGAAAATGACTGAGGGTTATCTGTTTATTAAGCCCAACACACCAAGACCAGACCTCCTCAGCTTAGGCCTGGACCCCCAAAACAAGGGGAGACAGACTTTTATACATCAAAAACAACTGGTCAAGCAAAAAAAAAAAAGAATTAAAAGGGAATACAACAGTAGGTAATCTGGTTTCCAATTAGATGAAAGATTGGGAAGTTGGGAGGGGGAGAGCAATCAGGCACAAATTCTCTGCAATCAGAAAAGGAGGCGCCTCACTCCCTGCCAAAGGTCTGTAAACAGCCAAAGGAACATGGAAACAATAAGTGATTGACCAGTACCAGGCCAGTTTTCATTTAAAACACATGGGTTGCTTGAGATGTAGAAATGTGAGAAAACACCTTGCATCAATTTTTGGATCTGACTGGGTTGCTGCTCAGCCTCACCTGAGTCCTTCGTTAAGGGTCTCTCAGCAGCAGGGAGAGAGGCCCAGCTTCCCAGCCACACTGGGATGGCTTCCTCCCGATTTCCAAGACTGGCTAAAGTTTTTTTCTCTTCTTCTCACAAAGTAGAAGTTGGACTAGACCCATCATTGAACAGGAGGGAGCTGAGCTGACTCCAGAACTGTTACAAGATGGTGGATTACTCAGTTTCCACACTTGACCACCTGCTGTCCAATCCCCTCAATTCCCTCACCTCGGCAGCAGAGCCTCAAGGAAGAATCAGGGTTCTGGCTTCAAGGTGAATTCCAAGTGAATTCCGCCCAAGTGAATTCCACAGCAAATGCTTCATCCTTCATGACTCCGGCTGGTGTTCAAGGGGGCAGACAAATGGAGAGAAGAGGAAAGACCACCCCTTGCCCCTAGAACAGGTGCTGACCTCATGTGTGTGAGTTTACAGGAGTCAGAATTTTAGAGCAAGAACGGATTTTGACCCATTTTGCACAGCCCCAGTGAGATGAAGGGAGGCTAGATGGCGCCATGGGGCATAAAGCACAGTGCCTAGAGTCTGAAGACTTGAGTTCCAATTTGGCCTCAGACACTTACTTGCTGTGAGACCCTGGGCAAGTCACTTAACCATGTTTGCCTCAGTTTCTGCATGTGTAAAATAAGCTGGAGAAGGAAATGGCAGACCCCTCCAGTCTTTCTGCCAAGAAAACCCCAAATGGGGTCACAAAAAGTCTGATAAGCGATTTATCCATTTCTCCCACTGTTAATACAAAATGGTGCATGGGCCCAAAGTTTTCTTGGCTGTTTCTCTGCCTCCTGGCTCTAAATGAAGCATAGCTTTCTACAGATGTCCTCTCCCCTTCTGCCTCCTTCGAGGCAGCTTTCACAGTAGGGGACGAGAGTCCGTGTTGCCCAGTCCTGTGCCTTTGAGAATGGTGACCTGGGTCACTGAAGGACAACAAATAAGTTATTACAGACAGCTGTTTGCTAAAGGTAGTTTTTTTTTTTTAAAGTTTAAATAGTTGTAAATATAACTTTAAATGTTTCTGCTGTTTAAAGTGACATTTCTATTTTTTTTCAATGAAAGAGGTGGGTACCATCACATCATCTTGGGAAGGATGTCCACAAAGTTCGACGTGAAAATGACGAGGGGGCCATAGGTGGTACGGGGGCTCCAATCAATGACCAGAGTCCCTGCTGGGCAGTCTGGAAGGAATTCACATGGCCCAAGCAGTCTTTTAAGTCAGGATTGTAAAAGTTTATTGGTATATCGGGCAGGGAATCTTAGGGAACCTGCAACCTTAAAAAAGTCATTGGTATAGTTTATAAAGAGTTACAATAGTAAATCAGATGTCAATTATGCTAACTAGGTGAGTAAGGGTGGGATTATGGAGGAGTTAAGGAGTGGTCAGTGCTTAAAGGAACATGCACTTTTAATATCAACTACACAGGCATATTGCCCATAATTCACTGGGAAATAGCCCAAGGGGGGGGCTACCTGGAGGTGTGGTTTTAGGCTTGAAACATCACTAAGTCAGCTAGCGGTCAGGGCTGACTGAGAAATGCCTAGTCTGCCACCCATCAGTGTCATGTTTGACAAGATGGATGTTGGGAACCAAGGCTGATGGGGATTCAGGATGTGCCTAATAGGCTGAGGAGTTAACCTACAGATAGTGCATTGAAGGATTCATAGGTGCAGCTGGCCATTATACTAGGGGGAGATAAACAGTTCATGAATTGTTGCTGGGCAGAGTGCTGGCAGGGGGAAGGGGCAGAGGTAATGCTCTGAGGCTGGGGGGCGGGGTGGGAAATGTGATTTTACAGACTGGTTTTACAAAGTGATGACATAGACACCCCAAGCACCCCATCAGAAGATTCCAGAAAGGTGAACAGCCTGGGACCACACTGGGCACGGGCTGGTTATAAGGGCTGGCAATGTTCAGCCTGGAGACTGAGATGGATAGGAGCACTCTGTCTGAATATCCAAAGGGCTATGGTGGGGAAGAGAGTTACTCACCACCTGTGTGACCTTGAGCAAGCTGACCTATCTGCCCTCGATTTGCTCATCTGTAAAATGAGGTAGAAAGGCCTTCTGGATTCAGTGGCTTTGGGGGGGGTCCTATACCGGCAGGCTGGGGGCTCACTCACCCTTTACAGACAGATTGTCGAGGGCTGTGGGGGAGGCAATCTGGGATGAGCCGGCTGGGGAGCCCCACTTTTTGTCTCAGCACCTTGATGAGGGAAGGGCTGAGGGGCTGTAGGTGTAGGACAGGGGCCCTGGAGAGGGCAGAAGCCACCCTCCCCCTGGGGCTGGCTCTTGTCAGAACCCGTATCTCTCCACACCTCTTACTGGGGGCCTGTGTGTCCTCTGGCTGACTGAGGCAGAGGCGCAGAGTGGAAAGCACACAGAATTTTAGAGTCATCTAATCTTCCAGAGCCTCAGTTTCCTTATCTGTCAAATGGACTACAGGTGATATTCGAGGCCCTTCCAGCTCCATGATCGCCCCACTTTGGTTTTCTCTTCCATGTCTTTGCAAACCTTTAATTGCTATAGAAAGAGGGATTATCACCATATCCCCATGCAGACTCCACCGTGGGTCCCTGGGGCCCTCTACTACACACTGGCTGCTGGGCTCCCAGCTGACACCAGCCCATTGGAGACCTCTCTGGATCTGGTCATTCAGCCCTTACAAACTCACCTGACTGTCCTGGTGTCTATCCCATCTCTCGCCATCTCACCCACAACAGCCTGACTTTGTAATGTGTTGTTTCTGTCATGTGAGATTCTGGGATAATGGAGCTGTGTTCAAAGACCAGCAGTCTACCCCGCCCTGGGGACTCAGGCCCCTTGGCAGATCTCACCCAGCTGTGTCTCAGTGGAGAAAACCAGCCTAAGGCTCCCTCCAAGGCCTCACTCCTTTCACCCGGAAAGCCCTGGGGAGTGATCAAGGGAGTCTGGGGGAGAAGCAGTAACACTGATAACACTCTAGGCTAGCAGGGCCCTGTGCTCTCTTGCCAAAGGCCAGCGGAAGTTCCCTAGCGGAAATGACGAAATCCTCCAATTGGGGGACTAAGAGTGAGCGCACTTCATCTCCAACTTGTCCTAATCAAATCTTAAGGCCCCTGGGAAGTGCCCTGAGGCCAACGCCCACCAGAAAGAGCAGGAGTCAGGGGAAGCCCCTCCAAGCAGCCCCCCTCCCCACCTTCCTGACTTATCCTGTACAGGGGGGAGCTGCTCTGCTAGGCCCTGAGGGAAGAATGAGGAACCCTGGATGAAAATTTAGTGGATGTCAGGAAGTGATCCTAACAAGTAGTATTATCCCCTGGACGACCACCTGCTTGGCCCCCTTCAGGGTTTTGTTGCTTATGTGGGTCAGACCAGCTGACCTCGGAGGTCCCTTGCAGCCCTGACATCCTCGATCCCCACTGGGCATGCTAGGAAGTGACTGGCTTCAGCGTAACCCAACCCTTGCTCCTTTGGCTGCTTGTGAGAGCGTGCTGGCTAACGTTTCACAGCTCCCTGGAGATCTTGTCTCCCTCTCAGCTTCCAGGGCCTGGCACTGTCTTTGCCCATGATGTGCCCGTCCCCTTTCTCCTATTCTCTGGAAATGCAGTGGCCACATGGACAGCCCTGTTACCAGTATCTCCCTATCCATAGGGGCCCTGGGCCTTCCCAGGCAGTCTTGAGATGGGATGCTCTCAGCATTTCCGAAGGCATTCTCATCGGTATAATGATGGGAGTGACCCCATGTCACCATACCTGTTAAGGGTCTGTGCTCCCCAGCCCAACACCGGGGCACCCTAGGGGAGAGACATCCAGGTGACTCAAACTGTTACCACCACCTTGACCATGGCCCCTCAGACCCCAAGGGGGCCAGTCCAGGACCCTGAGCCCAGGGGCCCTGAGAAGAGCCAGGCTTCCAGCTCAGCGCCCTCGGCCCCTGTCCTGGGAGATGCAGCCTGGGGCTGCAGCCACAGTGGCACAAAGTCCTTGGTCCTTCCCAATGGTCCAATATCAGAAGCAGATGTGATTTTATCAGTGATGGCTATTTGATCACCTGCTGTACACTCAAGTGCACAGGACTTTTCAGTCTGACCTCCAGCTGGAATCACTTTGTGAGGTTTCCGCTGTTAGAACATGAACTTCCTGAGTTCAGGGACTGTCTTCCCCTTAGATCTCCAGAGCTTAGCAAGGTACTTTGCATATAGTAAGGTCTTAATAAAGGCTTTAGGCATCCATTCCTAGAAAACCCACCTGTGCTGGGGACTCCACCCATGTCTGCCTCTCCTATGGGTATCCTGGCCCTGTTGGCCAAAAAAGAAAAGGGGGGGGGGGCGGGTGTGTGGCTTTAAAGCTCTCTCCCTTTTTACAAGGCTTGACCAGCCATAGCCCAGCAAGCTGGTGTGCCTGAGTGGGTAGAATGCTGGACTGGGAGGGAGAAAGGTCTGGGTTCAGACCCAGCTCTTCCCCCTCCTTAGAGGTTTGAGCCAGTCTGTTTTCACATCTCTACAATGGGGCACTGACCTCCCAGGGTGGTTGTGGTGCTCAAATGAGATGATACACTGAAAGCATCAAGGCACAGATTTGGAACAGGAAGAGGCTTTCAGGGCAGCTGTCTCCACCACCGTGGACTTCACTGTGACAGTCCCTCCACCAGAGCCGTGTGCCTGTCCCCCTCCCGGCCTGGCCCGATGCCATGGTCTTGTCCAGCTCTCCCAGCCCAGGCCTCTGCAATGGAAGCCAAAGGCCCCTCTCCATGAGCTCCGTGCCTGATGGAGACAGTGTGGTGTGGCAGACGGAGATGCGTCCTCCCTGGGAGGCGGCATTCAGACTTCTCCGCCCTCATGGCCCAGCCCTTGTTCCGCAGGCTCATTCTTCCAAGGGCTATCCGTTCTGGTTCTTAGCCTGGCGCTCACGTAATCTAAAGAGAAATGTCAGGCGTCTGTGAATTAAAACAAAACTGCTGGGTCTGAGAAGGGAAAATGCCGCCTTAGTCCCCTCTCTGACCCTCTGCACTTTTATTCTATGCGTTTACATTCTGAGAAGGGACCCCTGGGCTGTACTAGAAGGCCCATGGATCCCTGCTCTGGGGGACCCATCAGGGCCTGGGTACAAACGCTGGTACCTCTTGCCCACTCCTGGTCCCAGCTGCTGCTAACTCCCCAGGCAGCCCAGGGAGACAGTGGAGCCCCTTTGGTGCTTGGACCTGACCTTAGTTATCTCTGTATCTGCCAGGGCTAAGCACACAGGCTACAATTCCCAGAGAAGGCATTTAGAAATAAACGTTTACTGTGTGACTGAATGGGCCAGTCATGTTCCAAAAGGCTGGGGTAGTCTGCTAATGACCCGCCAGCTGAAAGGTTTCACCATTTAGGAGATCCACAGGGTCAGCTCCGAGGGGCCTTACAGAAATGGGGGGACCATTAGGGTGTCCTATGGTTCTGTCATTCTGTGCTCCTCCAAGGAAGCCGAGCTCCTTCCCATCTACCAGGCAATGACCCCAGGGGCCTCTGACCTTAAGTTCTTCCCTCTTGCTCTGAATCTGACACATTTTCTCTGAGTCTCTGCTCTGCCAGACGTATGGCAGCCCCGCCAGCAGCAAAGATCACAGGGTCACAGATTTAGGGCTGGGAGGGGTACTGGAGGGTAAGAGGTTAAGTGACTTGCCCCAAGATAAAGTGGTACCAAGCCAGGCCCCGAGATGCACGTTTGCCCCCTGGGAGCTCATGATGGAACACCATGAGGGGGAGCTCTTAGGGGAACTGGGGGCAGCACCATGGGGAGGGAACTTTGTCTGCCCCAGCTACTTCTCTAGCTTTCCCTGGACTCTCATCCCTGGCCCTGCCTTCGCTTGGCCAGCTCCGCTCTGTCTGACCCTCCCTAGCACTGACTCCCCGCCCGGCCTCCTGACCAGTCCTCCACCCCAGGGCCAGACTAAGGCCATTCAGCCTCATCTTGCTGCCTCCTGCTGGCCTCTCTCAACAGGGCATTTGGGCAGACTAGATGTCACACCAGTTGCCGAGGTCCCACCTAGACCAGGCTTCTCGATGCTTTGCTTGAGGTCACCAAGAATGACATTCCAGGCCATTGGCCGAAGCTCTGAAATAAGTCTGAGATGTGCTAAGACAAGCCAAAGCAGCATGGCAGCTGCACCAGGACCCAGTGGGAGCATGAATGAGACCATGGCGGGGAAGCCCAGTGAAGACCTCCAGGTCCGTGAGCAGCCCGGCCTTCCTTCTGAACCTCAGTTCTCCTCTCCATCCACTCACTGGCCTCCTCCTCTCGAAGTCCCAGGAGGGAAAGGCCTAGTTTTCTCTTTCGTCCCGACACTGGGTTTTATTCTGCTGGGAAGAGAGGTGAGCGGGCAGTCTCATCAGGGAGAGGGCAGCACCCACTGTACTGTCTAAAACTGACCTCTCCACCTTCTCTGGCCTCAAACGAGCCTTTCCTGTGAAGTCTCTTTCAGGCAACGATACGTGGCCACCCTGCCGGCCAGTTACCTAGGGCCCACCTAGGAGTCAGTCCCTCCACTCACTCATTTCTTCCTCTGAGCTGCCCCTTTTTGGGTCTCTCGCTCTGTTCCTCCCTCTCCCCTCTTCCCCCCCTCCCCCGTCTCTCTCTCTGCTTCCTGCCCTCCTTCCTTCCTTTTAGTACCATCTAGTACCTCATCTGGTCCATGATGGGGTCACAATGACAGAACCATTTGAGCCAGAACTTGGGGTAGGTTAGTTCTGCATATGGTGTAACTAAATCAACCTGTGGCCCTCATGTCCTCTCAGCTTCCTTCTCCCCCACCTGCTTCCTTGATCGTAAGCAATCCCCACTATGTTCCTGCTCTCCTCTCCAGTCAGGCCCACTTTCTGGGTCTATGGAAGCCTGGCTTTTCTCCACCCTCCAATGACTCTCTGCTGGGAAGGCCCCCAGCCACCAGGCCCACGATGGATCCCACCCACATCCACTGACCCCGAGGACTCTCTCCTGCTTCTCTCTGGCTTGAGGACCTGGCTCAGTTTTTGGTTCCCATCTCTTAGCCTAAGTAATTTCAGCAGAAATTCAGTGGCTAGTTTCCTGTGCCTCCGACAGAGCCCACAGTCAGCTCTTTGGGCTCCACCTTCCCCCAGCTTCCTACAACTTCCCGTCCTTTTGGTATGTGCTGCACTTATTTTTGACCAGGAAGCTTCCATTGGATGCAGCATAGGCTGGTAAATATTTAGCAACAGTCTCTCCAGAAAAAAGCAAAGTGTGCTGGACACACTAAAGTTATGGTGGCATTGTCATCTTCTCCACTGCTTTCTTAATTAAGCCCAGACAACTGACAATACATCAGACCACACCAAACACTTACCGACTGCTTGTCTTGCTGAGCAGCTGGGTCCAGCGCCCCATCGACTGCATATCTCCACCATTCTTCCTAAGCCATTCCTTCTCCCCATCACTTACTGACTCCCTTTTATGTTCTCTGAAGGTTATTCCAAAACACCATCCCCATTCCCTTCCACCCGAACCCTGTCCTTGCTTCTTACTTCATTCATCCTCCAGGGAACCTTGCCTCCCCTGTCCCATAATCTCCCTCTCAATTCCATCCCCCATGCCACGGTCCGCTGGTCTGAGTTCAGACCTCAGCTCTGACGATTTCTGCCCCTTTGCACTGGGGTGAGTTGCTTCTCTCCAGATCTCAGTTCTGTTTTTCAAATGGAGTGCTGGACCAGATGACCTCTAAGGTGCCTGAGCTCTAAATCTGTGCTTCCATGGCTTCTGAAGCTCATTAAATTCTTATCTGCTCCTCTTTTGTCTGGGAGAAGAGATGGCTTTCCACCTTTCTAAGATGAATTCCCTCCCCTGGCCCCATGGTGACCTCCCTTGGCCTCTGCTCCATCAATCTTACACACACACCTTTTTCCCCTCCGTCCCCTCCGTCTCCATGCCAGCCTTCCCTTTGTGCTGCCCCTGCTCTGCCGGTCTTCATCCCTTCTCATGCCTCCTTTCTGCCTCCTCATACAAGTCCCATGGCCACCCCTTCCTCCATTTTTGCCCCTTGGTCCCACTTCTCTACTGAATCTGCTCTCCCAAAGATCCCCATCAGCAAACACTGGGTACCAGATAGGAAAAAGCGGAGATGAAAACACTGCCAGGCTGAGGACTATAGGAATGTTTTAATTCATAAATTGGTTTTAATTACATTACGTAATAATATCACAGTCTATTTTACAAGTGTATGAAGACATATGAAACAATGAAAACTAAACACGGGGCTGGAAAATGAACTCTATTCAAAAGCAGGGGCTGAGAAAGAAGTGGCGCCAAGGGGGCCGAGGGAGCAGGAGTGGGGGGATGCCATTCCTGGTCAGTGTTCATCCAACTGTGCTTACAACTGGACAGGGCTCTCCGCTCCCCTGCTCATCCTGTTGTGGGGTGGGGGAGGTTGGGCTGGTCACCAAGTGGGAAAAGACCAGCTGGCTGCCTCTACAGAGCTGGCCAGCCGGGGGTGCAGGTCTGTGGTGGTGCCAAAAAAGGGGGTGTGGAGGAAAGTCAAACAGCTCCCTTCCCTCCCCCCACCCCAGACCCCAAACCCAGATCCTGGAAATCCACACCCACCCTTCTCTCAAACGTAGAAAAGTCTCACTCTGGACGTGCTGACGAGAAGGTCGTCATCAAAGAACTTGGTCTCTATGATCACATTCCCACTGTTGAGAAGGACAGGGAAGAGGCAGCAGCAGAGAAAAGAGAGGGGGCGTTAGAGAATGGACAGAGGCAGGGGCCTGAGGCGACCGATGCAGGCCTGCCCAATGTGCCCTGCCTGGACAGGAGCAGCCTGCTCACTCTGGCTTCAGGCAGGAGAGTCTGATGGCTAAAGGGTCACAACCTATGTGTCTACAGGCTCCCCCCAGGCAGGGGCAGGAGGAGGGAGCCCTCACTCTGCACAAGGTATTAAAGCTTAAAACAGCACAAAGACTTGGGCCAGTGTGTGTGTGCATGCTTGTGTGTGTGCGTGCGTGAAGATGGAACTCTGGGCAGGGGAAGGGGGCAAATCAATATACTCTACACCTGCATTATGCAGAGGGAGGAGAGGAAGGTACACAGAGATTAAGTGACATCTCTCTCTTCCCTCCTGGTGGGGTCTGAGGGTCCCCATTTCAGCCAAATGAGGCGTGAAATGACCCCTGAAGTCGCTTCCAGCTCTGACATTCTGTGATCCAGGGGCGGGCTAAGAACTGCTCATCTCCAACACAGGCTTTACCTCACTTTTTCCAGCATCTAAGAGACTCTGAGGTCAAGGAAGGGAGTCATAATTTTATTAGCCAAGCCAGTCATGGTGGGGCTTACAGGCCTCATGAGTAAGTGAGGTCTGGCCTAAGTCAGGCAGTGGGCAGAGAGGACTCTTTAACAGAACTGAGAATGTCTGTCTTGCCCACACCTTCAGTTTTACAGGCTACTGATGCTTTTTGATCCCCACAACCAATGCTAAGGGCAAACTGGGAACTCAAAATATGATGGACCGATAATTTAAAAAGCTATTTCCAAGGTTCCTTTAAAACACAACATGGCTTTTTACAAAGGCTTATTCTTGGTGGATTATCCGGCCTCCCCTATCAGCTCAGCTGGGTGAATGACTCTGAAAGAGAAAGAATTCTTCCTCAAGAGAAATCGATAAAGGATTTGACAGGGTCTTTGAACAAATGGCTGGCTGTACCTTGGGTAGACTGCTAAGTGATAGTCCCAGACATCAAGCCCAAGTTCAGAAACACTGTAACACTGAGTAAGGGCTTTGTCAGATTCTGCCATAGGTAGCCCATACCAGCGAAGACAGATGAGGTTTAGAAAAGTCAAAGGTATGGTCAAAGGAGGAAGACTCTGTCCTTTTGGCAACCTAAACAACCCACCCAAATGATCCAAAGTGCCCTCTGCTAGTCTCTCTTACCCTCACCTATTGGCCCAGGCTCCCACCCGCTTTTCCAGGAATCCTTGCTTCTCAGTCCATTTTCCTAAGACCTGCCCACTCACGTTAAGACGTTTGCTGGCATCATCTGGGACTCTGGCGCTGCCTCTATCAAGGACTGCCAGGTGTTTGTGGAATTAGGAATCACGAAGCCAAATTCGAAGAACCACTCTGAAGGAGGAAGGAGAAGCCAGGCTGAGCAGGTGTGCTGGGGAAGGGCTCCTGACTTCCTCCTTGCTGACTCTTTAAAAACCCAGCCAAACAAGCCCAGGCCACTGCTCAGGGCAGACGGCCCCCAGTCGGTGGGATAGAGAATAGGGCCTTTTCACTTGGAATGACAGCATTCACTATTTTACACACACACTGCTCATCTGGCAGAACAGCAGCACACTGTACCCTACAAAAAGGGTCCTTTTCATCCATTAAGAATCAAATATTGCATCAGTAACAAATGTCAGGGAAAAGCTAAGCAGGCCCCCTGGTGAAAAGAGGCATTTTTGCTTGTCGAACTCAAAGCACTTTGCAATTCTTAGTCTGTGTACATTCAAGCAATTTTCCTTTGGAGAGGAGGTGGAAGGAATAGATAGGACGTCCTGACCACCCAACACCATCACCAAGGACTTCATTAATTTTGGTGTGGTTTCCTCGTTCCATGGGAGCTCCTGTCAGACCAAAGCAGGCTCACGGCACTGGAGCTAGACGGGACCCTAGGAGTCATCCAGATCAAGACCCTCATTTTACGAGAGAAAACTGAGACCCACAAAGGGGAAGTGACTTTGATGCTAAAAAGGCAGTTACGAGTTGTACTGGGGTTCCAGGGCTCTTACCATTGTCCCCACTGTCCCCCAAGAACTGCTCTGGCTCCCCAGGGTTCCCCCTTTCCCCTCAAACCAGTCATTGCCAAAGTACCTTCTAAGCACTGCCCTTTAAAATACACTTTTTGCTCCAAGCGGAATTTTTCCATCTGCTCTGCTGAAGAAAAGTTCAACTCCCGAGACACAGCCTTACACTTGAGGATTTTCTTGGGTACACGGGCTGAAAAGAATATGGGAACATGGAATGGAATGAAGTTAGGGTCACAGCCTCCTGATCATGTGGTGGGGCATCTGCCCACATCAGCTGGGCTCCTCTGAGCATGTCTGCCCCACCCCTTCAAAAGAAAGAAGATTGTTTGACTCTCCAAAGGCAACGGGGCATCAGGATTTTGTCCCTACGGCTTCACTTACGCTGACGGATCGTTTACTGTGCCCAAAGAAATGATGGTTGTGGACAGGAAAGCAGCATAGAAGGCTAAAGATTCACTCGGCCAATCACTTGGCCTTCTCATTTATATCACCACCACCAACTTCTTCTTGCAGAAAAAAAAAAAGCAAGGCCCTTTTAAAAAGTCACCTTAGTAGATACATGCTGATCTTCCTGGCCAGCCAGACTGGTGGCAGTGAGCTGCTGACAGCCCTTCTCTGAGGCTGCTGGGGATTTCCCAGGAGGGAAATGACAGCAAAGTCATCATTCCCACTCACGTTCCTGGTCTGCACTCGATAGAATGCAAGCTCTTTGAGGGCAGGGACTTGTTTTGCCTTTTTCTGTATTCCTGGAACTCAGAACAATTCTGGGCACAGGGTGAGTGCTTAACAAAGCCTTGTTGACTGGCTGTCAGATCCTGGAAGAAGCCAAAAGCTTCTGGTCTCCAGACTTTGGTAAGAATGGCAAGTGGAAGAGTTTGTCTATTTGGGTGTCAGGCAGGACGGGAGGGGAGTGAGAAGAGAGGAAGGAGGAGAAAGAAAAGGTGCAGTTTCTATGTGGCTTCCAACTAAAGCCTGCTCTGAGCTCAGATTCCCCAAACCTGGCTCCCCCGCACCAGCCCCGACAAAAGAGTCTGAAATTACCTTCATGCTCCACACCAGGGACAGACAGGTCTTCCGTTCCCTGCCAAAGGATCTTCCCTGTCTCAGCATCCCGAAGGTTCATCCAATTTCTGATTGAAGAAGATTAAGGAAAAACACACCTCTGAGCTCCCATTGGGCTGTCTGGGTCTGGGACTGCTGAGTTCGTCACTGGCTACTTTTCCATTGGTTAATCAACCTGTTAGGTCCTGTGACAGCAGATTTGATTATATACAGCATTTTAGAGAAAAAAAAAACCCAAAGGATGTAGTTGAGACCTAGAGATGGATCTGACAGATCTGGAATCTGCTAGAAAGTGATGGAAAACCAACCAAGCAATCCCTGATTATGGAGGCCAACTCTGGGGCTACTAAAACTGGAAATAACGACAAAGCAAAACGATGAAATAAAAAAGACACAAGGGGTAAAATGTATCAGTGGCGAGAGAGCCAGCCTCTGAAACACACTGGTTGTGTGACCTCTGGCAAATCACCTGACCTCCCAGTGCCCCCAGAACCTTCAACTATAGGCAGTAGAAGAGATGGAGGGTAGAGGGAATTCTTTGCACTGATCAAGTCACAGGTTTGCAAAGAAGTGAGGCACATTCTCCTGTCTCCTCTTCAGAGCCAAGTTTGGTCATGATAATCACACATCAAGCTAATATTCCTAGGACTCGACCTCCCAAGTCTCCTCTTCTTCAGGCTCCTTAGTTCCTTCAAATAATCCTTATACATGGTGTCCTAAATGTCTCAGGACAGGTACGCACATCTGCCCTTAGACTTTTGGGACACTGTATGGTAGAGGCTTGGGCGCCGTCAATCTCCCAGTTGTCTTTCTCCATCAGAAGGCTGCCATCCTGTCAATGAAGCAAGCTCAAGCTACCTGCTCCATGTCAGAGAGATGAAGTAGGGTCCAGAATGAGACAAACTTTCTGGACACAGTCAATGTGGCAATCTGTTCTGCTTGACCATGCATATTTGTTACAGGGGTTTTGTCTTTCTTTTCTTTTCTCCCAGTGGTGAGGGAATTTAGAAAAAAAATATAGATTTTTGTTCACTGAAAAACAACTTAATTTTTAAAATGTTGTCATCTAAAGACATCTGATATTTTCTTAGGACTTTAAGTAATGTGTGGAACACATTGGGGACATACTGCCAATGATGCTAGGGATAGAGAATGTTAATTATCTAGGCTTCTTCTGGAGTTCTTCCTCTGCCAAAAACAGGGCAGTTAACACATTCTTGTCTTGCCTCAAAGCAATATTATCTCCCAAAACCGGAGGAAGCGACAAGAGAAGCCTTCTGTTCTAGACCTGATTCTGAACAGCAAAGATGAACTAGGACGCTGGCTAGAAAAGATGGAAACGTTTAGAAAAGATGACCGGTCACTCCCATCTTAGAATTCATGATAAAAAAATCAGAGATTTTTGAAAATGGTTCAGAGAAAAGATAAGTAGGATCCTAAGATCTAAAATTCTGCATGGCAAATTGGACCAGGAGTAAAGGGCATTGATAA
Source organism: Petaurus breviceps papuanus (assembly GCF_028583685.1). Taxonomy (NCBI): domain Eukaryota; kingdom Metazoa; phylum Chordata; class Mammalia; order Diprotodontia; family Petauridae; genus Petaurus; species Petaurus breviceps. The sequence goes on along the minus strand of NW_027186427.1, from coordinate 50,631 downwards.
ACTGGGGCAAGTCTAGCAGAAAACCACCAGAACAGCGACGGCCTTGAGATTATACACGAAGGAAGACCAGCGATAGAAATGACTGGTGGCTCCAAGCCAATAAAGGACAGTCCTGTGGAAGCAGCATAAACTTGGCCTCAGAGGGCAGAGCTCACAGCACCAGAAAAGAATACTGATGCAGATTTCTGCTCCCTCCGAGAAAAACCTTCCTCGTGACGGCAGAGGGACACAAAATAGGCTGCCTTGAGGGTTTGTTTTGGTTCGTTTTTAGTAATAACCACTCATTGGGACATTGTTGCAAACATCTTGGTCAGGTATATGTTGCGCAAATGGCCTATTTGGTCCTTTTCCCCTCAAAACAAACCTGCTGGCCCATGCACTATTACAAGGTAGGAAAATATCATTCTGAATCTAAAAGGACTGTCATGGAGTATTGTCTAGCTCATACCTTTTCGGGTCTCGCATTCTACCTTCCTTCCCCTGCTTGTGTGAGTAATTGTTTATTCTGGCTAGAATTTGTGTCCTGTCGGCTGGACTGAACCCCAAAGGGCTCCCAGGGCAGCTGACCTGTGCCATGTTCAATAGTAGACACTTGGGAGGCAGCCAGTGGGAACATAAAAGTATTTGAGCATTTCTCCAGCGTTTCTGTTACTAATCAATTTCATCTTGCTTGGAAGTGGTGATGTAAAGACCTTAGGTAGGACACGTATGATTGGAACAGTACACAATGAAAAATCCTAGACAGACAGGCTAAGAGGTACTCCCAGGCTATTAGAAAGACCAGAATGAGGCCTTTATTCAGTTGGGCAGATTCCCTAGAGACTAGAGAGAGAACTTATTATGTGAATACCATGTGCAAATACTGAGCTAAGTGCTAAGGATTCTGATGCTGCCTCTTCTTTTCCCCCCTGAGATATACTTGTCCTACAGGAGTCAATGCTGGGTGTCCTGGCAAGAGAAGCCTCCAACTGCTTGGGGGCCAGGGCAGTGGGATATAAGCCCCTGGCATCCCTGTGACTACTCTGAAGTCAGTCACTGGATTGTCCACGTAGCCGTCACTCCCTCCTGTGGCCACCATAGCACCCCCTCCACAGCCATTCTCAGGCCTCTCTTCTTCCCTCTTTGGGAGAACTTATCTAGCTCCTTGTACTATTCTCTGTTATTTCTAGCTGGTTAACTTGTCACCTGAAGCTTAACTGTCCCCTAAACCAAATGCTGTCCTGACATTCAGCAGCATCACTTAGCCCACCCTCCTACTCCCCACCACGGGTTCACTGCTATGAGTCTCTTTACCATCTCCTCTCCAGTTCCCTCCCTCCCTCCCTCTCTCAAAGGGCTTAGCACAGTGCCCAGCACATAGTAGGTGCGTGAGAGAGACTCTCTCTCTCTCACGCTCCACCCCTCCAGTTCATGAGGAGCCTTCCTAACCAGGACGTTCATTCACAGTTCTTTGTACCCGAATGCTCATAGATCCATCTCATCTAAAAAGCTTCACACCTCAGCCTCCACCTTCTATATGAAGCCTTTCTAAAGGGCTTAGCACAGTGCCCAGCACATAGTAGGTGCTTAATAAATGTTTGTTGCTTTATCCTCTTTCCTGAACCACCTAGCTGCCAGGACTTTGTCTAAAAAACCAAACCAAAACAAACTCCTTTATTTATTTATTTATTTATTCTGGCAGTGTGGTGCAGTGGCCTGCTGGGTTCAAACCCCACTGCTGATTCACAAGGGAAGATCCAGGTCTGGGCCTGTAGAAGGTACTGATCTACATAAACAAGGAAGTCAGCCCTGAGCACTCCCTACACCCAGGAAATCACTGGTCAACCCTTAAAGCATCTCATTTATTTTGTAGTAAATGCGGGTGTGTACATACAGCTTCTTTCCCAAGGAACTTAAGCTCCTCAAAGGCAGGGGCCTTATGTTTTCAACTTTTGTTTTCCTAGTGCCCAGAGTGAGACAGTACCTGGTACATATCAGGTGTTTAACAAATGCTTATTGAAGGACAGCCACCCCAGCAACAAGTTCCTCCTTGCTAATAAGACTGATTATGAAGACAACTTCTCCTTACTGTTTCTTCCATCTTACTGGAGGATGACATTACCATTAAAGTAACTCAAGAAATCATCAGCTGCTCTGGTGTTGGCAGAGAAAAAGCTGTGGCAAATGCTGAGCTGCTCACAAGGAAAGGATGACCTGGACCCACGACTGTGTTTTCTGTTCTGGTCGTCTATGGTAGACCCTCATCCCGATGCTTTCAGCATCCCTGGCCACCTTTTCCTCTATCCTGTTTCTTCAGAGTAAGGCATGCCTTTCCAGAGCCATGCCTCACACTCATGGGTCTCATCCTACAACGTCTCAAGGAGGCCAAAGTTACTGGCTTATATTACAATCTCTAATTCATCTTGCTCAGGACTAATTGTTGCATATACTCTGCAAATGTGTGTATAAACATCTGAAGTCACAGGATTTGTAGTTAGCTCCTTTCTGCAAAATGCTAGGGGTCTATTTTTATTCTTTACTCTACATGTTATTTAGCTACTGTGTCAAGTGGATGGACATGGCAATTTTCTCCCTTTCCCTTCCTATTTAAAGTCCTTTGGATGGAATTTGCAAAACTGTAGGCAAATGTAGCTACTAAGTACTACATTCCTGGCCAGGAGCCTGTTACTCCTATATTTTATACAAAAGTTGAGGGAAAAAAACTTCATTTTCCAACATTATTTTCTTAACTACTAGCCCTGTGGTCTCTAAATCTGTCATTCTCTTGAATTCTTTGTCTTTGGGGGCAGTAGTAATGAAGCCACCACCTGTGCCCAGAAGGTCTTCAGTTTCTTGCCTTAGACTTTGTAATCTAGCAATGCTTTAAAGGTTCCTTCTGGCAGTAACATTTATGAATGAATGAAAAACAATTAGCTAGAAGTTTAAGATGCATAAATCACTGGGCTAAGCCCTGCAGATACAAACATAAGAGCAAGCTTGTCTTTGCTCTCCATTCCTTTTCTTCCAGTGACTGCCAGGCTCTATCATCCCTAACCTCCCACTAATCTTCCATCACTTCCTCTCTCCTGGTTGCTTCCCTGCCACCCACAAAGACGCTCATGGCCCCCCTCTCCTTAGAACCCCCACTTGATCCACCCATTTCCACTCACTATAGTTTGACACCTCTCCTCTTTTGTGCCTAACACCAGGAGCTTTCTCATCCACGGTAGGTTCGTCCACTTCCTTTCCTCCCATGCTTTCCAAGAATTTTTCTCTTTGGATCACAACTCTGTCATCTGATGTGTTAACTACCACTCCCTGATCTGTGTCATCTATAAATTTGATAGGCATGCCATCTGTATCTTTATTCAAGCCATTGATAAAAATGGCAACAGGCACGAGGCCAAGCACAGATCCCTGAGGGACCCCACTGGAGATGACACCAAACAATTAACTATTCTTTCAATGTGGTGGCTCAAATGGCTCCAGATTCATTTATCTGTATGATGGTCAGTCATCCCTCTCCAGCTCTTCCACAAGAATTGTATTAGACATTCTAAACATGCACACCACTCCCCTGACCTCTCCTACCGAGAGAGGAAATGCTGCTCTTCTGATAACCCATTCTGGAATATTCCTGGTAATGAAGTTCACTGGCCTAGAACTTGCAGATTCTGTTCTCTTCCCTGTACTGAAAATTGGGCCGACCTTGACACCTGCCTGGGCCACACTGCCTCTCCTGTGTTCTGCACTGCCAGTTCTTTTCGTAGCCACGGAGGTAGCTCATCTAGGCCAGGTGACTTGAATTCATTAGAGGCAAACAGGTGCTCTCGTACCATGGCCTTCCTAAGCTTGGGTCTCAGCTCCCCATGAGGCCTTTTTATTCTGGCATTTCCGGTGCAGAGGTCATTCTCCTTGACAGTGAAGCCAGAAGCAGAATAAGGAGTAATGCCTTTGTTTTCTCTGTTTCCAGGCAGCACCAGGTGTCATCCCTCCTGAGCCACCTTCCTCTCTGTACAGCTAAGACATGGCTGCTTCCTTGGCTTCCTTCGCCAGCCTCATTTCATCGTGAGCTTCACAGTCTGGACATCATTTCTGCAGGGCTGTGCTCCTCCCTACCTTGCTACCTGTCCTCATTTCCATCTTTCAAACATTTCTTTAAAAAACAAAACCCAACCTGAATATTAATGAGCTCCCTATGCATCCTTATAGGTCTCTTCAGACAGCTCTCATTTTGCCTCCCCTTGTTTCCTTTTGTATCTTTGTAATTTAATTCTTGAAGTTCCCCACTGTTCCTGGAATGATTTCTCCATAGAATTTTAGTCCATAGGGGACTATCCGTCCTCCCTCTTAGCCCAATTTAGGGAACATATCAGTCCATGCCTGGTTTTCCTCCTCACACACTCTAGGAGAGGGAGATCGCTTTCCCCCAGTTTTCATCATTTCTAACCCAGTATCCAGCTCCTCCAAAAGCTGACACTTTCTGTTTCCACAGCCCAGGCAGTCTTTAGATTCCATTTATAAATTCCAATTTCCGTAGAACACAATGGCTTACTATGGAAAAGTCTTTCCTGACGCTTACTGTACAGACAGAAAGCTTCCCGCTCTCACAAAAAGGACAGCAAACTCAAGACACAGACTGCTTTCTCTCACATGCTGTGGTCTCACATTTTGGATTTGTGTTACCAGGATTTTGAGAAGCCACAACTTAGCGCTTTTCCCTACTCTTTTTGGAGAAACTGGAAAGTCAATCAACCCATATACATGAGTGAGATCAAATTTTCTTAAATTTACTTGAAAAAATACTTTGAAACTCCCAGGCATGGCTGCCTGACAATGAGTGAAGGGTAACAAATACTAGAAAAAGTCTTTGTGGGGCAGCTAGGTGGTGCAGCGAATAAAGAATCGGCCTTGGAGTCAGGAGGACCTGAGTTCAAATCTGGCCTCAGTCATTTAACACTTACTAGCTGTGTGACCTTGGGAAAGTCACTTAACCCCAACTGCCCTGCCCTCCAAAAAGAAAAAAACAAAAAACCCAAACAAACAAAAAAAGTCTTTGTGGGGCATACTATACAAAGTAACACCAGCTAGGCCTCCTTTAAGACACGGATTCTTAACTAACTTCTTGTCTGGGAAAAGAGCCTAAGGTCTGAGACTTATCCTACCTGACTACTGAATCAGGGAATGTTATAGATGGCAATGTAAAGGAATAAAGTAAACTTCTCTTTGGTTGACTGAAGATTTTTTTTATCAAACAGCAAGAGGAAAAACTGTTTAAAATATGAGGCTTTTACTTTCTATCACCCTAATCTCACAGCCTGTTAGAGAATTAAGATGACTTAAGAGCTCTTCAGATCTTCAGGTACATTTCTGAAGCATCCAGACCCCACTAAGAAGGCCCTTTCACCTTATCCTCATCAGCCCTTCTTCCCAAGTTCACACCTATCTGGTTCACCCATTTCCCAGAACATCTCACAGAGTCCTCTGGAGTCCCCACTGTTAGCAACAAAATCTCCTTAATCCTTGGACATTGTCAATGAAACATCTAAGTCCCCTGAAGAGGACACTGCCTAGGGTGGAAGGAGCATTAGACACAAGTCTCTGGTTTCAGGCCGAGCTCTGCTACCTTTGGGGCCCAGCAGGAGCCACTTCATTCCTCTGACTCTGTTTCCTCATGATGAAATAAAGGCTTGGGCTAGATGACTTCTCAGATCAATGCCAGGCCTACATTGGACGATCCCAAGAATCCCCTTCAACCCTTTCTAGGGAGGCCAGCCTTTTCACTCCCCCAGCTCACCGGGCCAGCAGCAGAACGAGACGTCCCCCCTTGCCTCCCACTGTTATTCCCGGGCCACCAGCTTTTGAGCTCCACGTAATTCATCTAGACCGTCCCCTCTCAATGCTTGTCACTGTCATCTACTGACTTTTTCTCAATGGATTCAAATCCATGCTCTTCCTCTCTACCCCACCCCCTGCCATCATCACTGGAAATGACCCCTCTGACAAGCTGACCTTCTCATTCCTTAATCTCCACTCCAATAACCTTTTTCCCTTCAGGTCAACCACACACCAATACGACAGATGGTACCGATCTCACATCTCTATGAAATGCAAGACCTCTGAGATCTGGAAGGTGGAGACGGCACTCTATACCCAAGACCACCTAAGCCTCCCCGCCTCCAACTCGTGAATCTCATTCTTTGAAGTTGTGACCTGTCCACGCTCTCCCCCTCCATTTCCTCTATGACGGCTCCATTTGCCTTGCCACACAGTGCAGATGGTCAGCCACTCCAACACTTCACTGACAATTACAAATCTGTCATTCTATGGATCTTCTGGGTAAGGGCTACCATTTAGTCTTCCAAGGCTGTTCCAGGGCTGATTGGGACAAACTGATGTTAGATACTTTCAGTCAAGCTTTGGCTGCTCCTCTCCCCTTGACTCCTGTCTCATTTCCCACAGTCTCCTCCAAATTTCCTTTTCTCTCTTTTCCAACAATTACAGAAGATGACTTAGCTTTCTTCACTGGGAAGACTGAGGCCAGGCTGAGGGGGTTGTATTTTATTGTAAAAGTAACAGGGAGCCACTGAAAGATTTTTGATCAGGGGAATGGCACAGTCAGACTTGAGCCTCAGGAAGATTATTTTTGCCACTATGGAAGATAAACTAGAGAGGGGAAAGATGGCACAGAAGTCAATTAGAATGCTATTTATTACAGTCAAGGCAAGAAGGGATGAGGACCTGAACTACTTTTTTTTAGTGTAGTGTTTGTTCAATATGAAATGGGAATGTGGCACCCTCCATAAAAAGAATGCTTGGAGTTGGGGAACTTGGGTTTGAATAGAAACTCTGTGACTCTGGGTAAGTCACTTTCCCTCTCTCATCCCATTTGCTCATCTATCAAAATTAGGGGATTGAATCAGAGCAGAGATGTCAGACTTGTGGTCCCTGGCTGAACCAAACTGCAACATAACTGAGAAGTGTTTAACAAAATAAATAAAAACACACCAGAGCACAGATGATGTTAATTGTAGCTGATTAAAACAAAACGTAGCCGAAAGGCATGTTTTTCTATTTGAGTTTAATACCCCTGGATTAGAGGACCTTTAGAGTCGCTTTCCTCAATGCAGACTGAAGCAGGGAATGGTCAGTGAAACAAGCCCCCCTATGTCAGGAAATCAGAAGACCAGGGCTCTGTGTGGTGGCCCCAAGGTTCCTAGGGCACAACAGTGTGACACTAACAGGGAAGTAAACTTCAGATGGTTTAAGATGTCAATTGTGACACATGACAAAAGGGAAATGATAATAATGCTAACATTTACCATGTCCAGTGAAGGACATAAAACAATCAAGGACTAGTCCTCAGACAATGAAAAGTATTGGATTGGGAATGATGTAAGTTAAAGGCAAGACTTTTCTCCATCTGTTTCAATGATTTATTCTTACTCTTTTTCTTTATGGTTCCACCACCATGATTTCTGGCAAGAAAAGGAACCTGGGTTTAAGACTTAAAAGGGCAAGCGACCTTCAATCCAAGGGAGAGGATTCGGTCAGGAGAGGCCAGGATGGAGGGCCGGAGACTGTACAGAAATGCTCCCTCCTTGGTCAGCAAAGTCTTACTGTGGTTAAAAGCTTTCTGGTGTAAGAGCAGCTTGCCTTTCCTGAAGACTCTCTCCCTGCAGAAGGGAGGCTCTCATTTGGGACACAGTAGCCATGAAGAACTACAACTTTCCATCGTCAAAAACAACGTACTGTTTAAAGTAATAGTAATAATAAATCAATAGTTTATAGGATGCATCAATCAGGTTAAAAATGGTGTGGAAAGGAACACAGGCACGAGCTATCAAGAGACTTCCAAACAGAATTCATGGCATAATTTTGCTTCAGGAGACACAGTCTGCTCAAGGAAGTAAAAGGCTTGAAGAGAAGGAGAAGGTTAAATGTGGAAGCAGGAAATAAACTGCACCAGGAGAAGAGGAGAGATGGTGGTAGAGTGCAGGAGATAAGAAGTAGGAAAAGATGTGAGAAAGCTGAAGGTGCCTGTCCCTGAGAAACCTTGTGGGAAGGCTCCTGGGCTTTGGCTGATCCCCAGGCTGCATTCCAAGGTGCAGGCTCTGACGGCTGTGAGCGCAGGCCAATGGGACAGCTAATGGGGCACATGTGCCTTCTATGAGAGATACGTCTTCTGTTCTCTCAAGGAGACTTCCTGGTAGCCAGGAAAAGGAAATGAAGATTCTATGATTCTGCAGACACAAGCAATCCCGTGTATTTTATCAGCCGCCCACTGTATGCCAATCGTTAGTATACAAAGACCTAAGCAGAATGCACCCCCCCCCCCCAAGGACATTACACTCAAAATGATAAGACAAGCTGCACCCAGGGACAGGGAGGGAGAGCTGGGGGAGAAGCAGGAAAAATGTCATGTAGAAACAGGGCCTCGAGCTGAGCCTGGAGGGAAACCAGATTTTTTAAGAGGCAGGGGAGAAAAGAGTGCATTCTAGGCATAGGATACAGCCAGTGCAAAGGCCTGGAGATGGGAGAAGGAGCAATGAGCCCGACAGCAAGCCAGGTCACCAAAGCCATAGAGGAGAGTGATGTCTCAAAGTACAAGAAGGGGTGAGGGTGTAAAAGCCATAAATGACAAACCGAGGGCTTTCTGTCTGATCCTAGAGCTAGGAGGGGGCTGGTGGGAGTTACTGAAGGGGGCTCAGGATGGAGGACACACATCCTTCTTTTAATGAGGGTGTTTTTTTCTTGAAAAAAATTGAAAATTCTTTAAGGAAACAAACAAAAGGCCCAACTCAGCTTCTTTTCAAGTTAAAAGGAGAGCACAGAAATGGTTATTTAAATACAAATAAACTGGTTCAGTAGTTCCCCATGGGGATCTACACACAAGTACACAAATAAGCACAATTCTGTGGACTGAATAAATGTTTCACATATAGAGGAGTAGTATTTTTTCAGATTTATGTAAGTGCTACAAGATTTACAAAACAGAAGTCCATTGAAAGGCATTTTATTGACAAGGAGTATTGGCTTCATAGTAGCTTTTCTGTCATTCCCCCAAATCAAGTCTAGCATCTGCGCGCAGAGCCTGTACTAACACCCCAGGAACCCGAAATCAAAATAACAAAGTGCTCAAGTGAAAATCATTCCCTTCTCTAGCTTCCAAGACCCTCTGCTTGGGTCACATCACACCCAGTCCTTAGTGGTTTTGTAGCCCTTGGGCCATGAATCATGGCCCGAATCGCCCAAATCATGACTCCTCCTCGATGGTTCAGAATAAACACTGAAGTGAACCACAGGGTACCACTGATTATCTTTCTTTTTCTTTACTACCTTTTAAATTCTTTCCATTCATCCTGATACATTTGTTGAAAATCTCTTTGAAGCATAAATTGTTAATAATCACTTGAAAGAATTCTTGCCATTAATAATCAAGGGGAAGAGAATGAATAATCACACTTTCTGGAATATACGCCGTGTCCCTAATAAGAAGCATCTGGTGATGGCATCTCTGAGGCAGAAAGGCCAGTTATTGATTCTTCCCACCCATTTCACATGCAATCTGTTGTCAAGTTAGTTCCACCTCTGTGATCTCTCTCCCTTCGATTATGGAGACAGCCACCTTACTGATCTCCATACCACTGACACAGTAATCCCCACTGACTCCCTCCCCAGAAAGTCTTTGATGACTCCCTACTCCCTGCTGAATAAATTGTGCACTCCTTAGCCTTGCAATCAAGGCTCTCCATCATCTATTTCCAAACTCCCTTTCTAGTTTTATTCTATACAACTATTTCTGGGTAAGCAAGACTATTCACTTGGGAACAATGACTCCTGAATCTTCTCCTGCCTTCCCCCAAGCTCAGCAGTCTTTTGGGCACAGGTCATGCCCAGCTTGGTCCATACTCATTTCCACCTCACTGCACTGTCCTATCACCGGGCCACGCCCTCAGCCAGAAGCAATTCTTCCCTCCTCCCATCTCTCAAGTCACTGTGTGAATTGCTTCTATACACTCCTATCCTAATTTATCAGCTATTTGGGTTAAGTCTTCTCTCTAAGTGGCTAATTCTTGCTCTTAGAGGTCAAGAATTGTTCCTTGCACCAGACATGGTGCACTGCACGTAGTAGGTGCTTAGATAATTTATTGGCTTGAGGGTCAAGCTCAACCATCATTCTCCCTGGGAAGGAAGCCTTTTGGAAACACAGCAGGGAGGTGATCTTCTGAGTTCCCCTAATGTTTACTGCCTCCAGTATTTGTCTTGCATTAATTATGTGCTGTTTTGTACTGTTAATTGCCTTTTCATGTGTGTTTTATCTCACTGCATAAACACAATTCTGTCAGCTTACCCTGACACATTGCACAGGGCTGTTGCACAATTAATGTTAACTGACTGGTGGCTGACAATGGAGGGAAGAGCCGACCAAGGTCAAAGATTCCCTCAACTCACTGTGCGCATCAGAAGTTGTTAAAAGCAAAATGGCTCTTCTGGTGCATTGGGAGCAAAGAAATCCTCTACCTGGCTGGGCAGCTAGAACTCAGTCCCAAGGCCTGGGAAGGCCCACATATTCTTTTGTAGTCACATGGCTACTACTGAAAGAGACAAAAAAGCCAGAAACAGTAGAACTTCAAGCTAAATCTTACTAGTTTACTTCAAGGCACTCCCATCTTTGATTCTCTCCTCTTTCTAAAAGTCCACATCCATTAAAGCCCTAATAAAATCCAACCTTTTACATCCAATCCCCTCTCAATAGCTCTCACCTAGGCTATGATAATTGCTTCCTTTCCTTTGGTCTCTTCTTCTCTGTACCTGAGGATATATAATCTGATTATTGCGGACACTTCTTCAGCCAACACGGGTCACACGCAATTCTGTCAATGGGCTGGGAAAGTTGCTATGGCAGAACCTTGCAGCCAGCTGGGCAGAAGCCTCTTTGAATCTGCAAGGCTGGTTCCTGGACCAAAGGCACACAGAGTTCATCATTGGGAAAGCCTTTCAGCTTTGCTAGAACACTCCAGAGCTGGCACTCTATTTGTTTGCCTTTGAACTCACCCAGGGCTGCCTCCTTGTTGGAAGCAGGGCTTTCGCAGAAGGTGAAGAATATTAAACACTTACAAAATGTGAACAGTTAGAAGATTGTCCCAACTTCTGACTCCTCTCTATGTAATATAAAATTCTCCTTCAATTATTTAATGTAAATACTAATTCCCATGGTTGTATTCCCCTCCTTCCAAAATGGAAAAGCTGATTCCCCCAACCACTGACACACTCATAGTACAACCGCTTCATTCTCCATGCCAGCGCCAGCAATGAATGAGCCTTACAGCTTCTCATGCAAACAGGCAGTGGCCCAGTGAATGTGTCATCTGGTCATCCGATGTCAAGTGGCCCAGCCTGCCAGCCACAGAGACAGAAACAGAACTACGAAATGTTTTAGTGGAAAAGACTGATTCAAGATGTTCATTTCTATGTCCCAAGTTTCCATTAAGAATAGGAAACAACCAAAAAGTCCCTACTGAACATTCAGGAAAGAAAATGTTCTATGACAAAGACAAGAATAAAATGGGAAGGAAGTCGCCCCCTACCCACGGTACAATATGGTTGCTGTACTACAGTGCTTCCTGAACTGTTCTGCTGGGGCTGATGTTAACAGGTGTGCTACAAGAAAATTGAGAAACTTGTGCTAATTATCTGGGCACAGAAAGAGAAGAGGAAGGGAGGGTCGGAGCAGGACACTTTGTCTCTAGCTGGGGCCTGGGATCAAGAAGCATTGGGGAGCTGTGCGCCCAGGGGCCGGCTGCTTGAGGCAAGAGTCTCTGATAATGGCCACCCTGAGCTACAGCAGCCAAGACCGACTGGAGCTTGCATGTGAAATAATTACATGCAACAATTCTGTGGTTATGCCAAAATGGGCTTCGTTTCCATTCTGTTCGCAAAAATCTCCAAGTCCATTTTCTTCTAGGGGAAGGCTATTCTAAACCCTCAGATCTCCTGGTCTGCATTTGGAGTAACACTGTTGTATTTCAAGCCCCCAAACGCTCTGTAAAAGCAAAAGCACAAATTAGGAATGTAAAGATGCAGTTTAAAACCCCAGTATATTTGCTTCAAAGCATAAGGAAATAATCATTTATTAAGCACCTATGTGACAGGCCCTGTGCTTAAAGCACTTTACAAAAATCCCCTCATGACCCTGGAGGCAAAGGCTCTCATTATTCCCATTTTACAGCTGAGGGGACAAGGCCAACCGAGGTGAAGTGACTTGTGAAAGGACACACAGCTGGTGAACTCTGGTCTTCCTGGCCCCAGACCCCCACTGTGCACAATGGAGACACCCCCAGTCCCTAGGTATGTTATTTAAAGAACAAACTCTGCATTCACAGAATCACAGAATTCCCCCTTGGAAGGGACTTCAGTGATCACAGAGTCCAACCCATCCTTCAAAAACAACATCCCCTCTGGTCATCTGGCAAACGTGCCAGAGGCAGGAAAGGTGATGGTGGGAGCTGGGGGACAGACCGGGAATTCAGCTGGGGGTTCATTGAGGCATTCAGATGTAAGACTCCAGAAAGGCCCTCTTCCCTCACTGTGCTCTGAGCGACCAGAGACTATAGAGGGGCTGAGCCCAGACTTCCCTCACTCCAATAAAACCAAGAGCAGCCATTTCCTCTGGCTTTCTTGTGGCTTCCTCAGATTCCAAGAGGAGCACAGGTCTGGCCCTCAAGGCGCCCTGGGACAGTGCAATGGGCTGTGGGCGAAAGGGCGTTCAGGGAGCTATCATGCTGTGCCTCCTCAGCAAAGTTACAGGCTTCTCTGGGGTTCAGCTTCCTTATCTGGGAAACAAAGGTTGTGGTCCAGGCCCAGAGCTACTACAGTCCTTTGGGTAGTCTGATGAAGTCTGGGGACTTTTTCCTCAAAATGTTTTAAAATGTATAAGACAAAATACATTGGTTACAAAGGAAAATAATTATAGTTAAAACTAGGTATATATTATATATAATATAACTAATATTATGTATATATAAGTATATATTATAGTTAAAACTATAGTTTTAAATATCTTTGAAAGGTTCAGGTTAAGAGCCACTGGACTTATCCTCTAGTATTTCTGAGCTCTCAAATTCCATGGCATTAATAATTTGGTTTAGTCCCCAGTGATGGGCTAAACATAATGTGGCTGGTAACTCGGCTGTGGAGGGCTGAGCAGCAGAGCCCTCTTCTCCACCCCCTCCACTCCCCACCTATGAGCTCCAGCTCCAGCCTTTTGTTCTCGTCTCTCAAGACACCTCCCCTGGCTCATACCCTAATTCCATTCACTAACTAGTCTTACATCTACAAGTCTTAATAAGCCCCCAGCAGAATTCACAATCTTTCCCCCAACTCACCACCATCACCCTTCCTGCTTCAATCTAAAACCTTTCCAGGCTCCAAACCTAAACATCATCTTTGATAAATCTTTTCTTTTGGACCCTATCGTCTGCAACTCAATCTTGGAGCCATCAAGTGGGGCCCACACAGTCAGTGACAAAGCTGTGTCTATGGGCAAGTCACTTAATGTGCCTCGAGCAACTCCTGAGGCTTGACCTAAGTCACTGGCTTAGGGGAATCCTCTACAGACAAAATCACAGGACTTCCCATAATTCTACATGTGAAAAGCACCAAGCTAGGCCCTCGAGATACAAAAACAAAAAATGAAACAGTCTCTAAGAGGTTTAGAGAGGGAGAAATAGAATATACACAGATAAATTAATAAAAAACCACAGACAATAGATTTTCAGGAGCAGGGGATCCAAAAAAGGCACTGAAGGGAAGAAGAGGTTAAGCTTAGGAGGGAACACTATTCCAGGTATAGGAGACAGCCTAAGCAGAGGCATGAAGGTGAAAGATGGACCATGAGGTACCTTGCCCACTCTTGGGTTTCAGCTAGGCTGAAATGCAGATGAGTGAAGGGGAGTAATGGGAGATGAGTCTGGAACTAAAGGTCAAAGTCAAGTGGTGAAAGGCTCGGGGAGCTTCTAGGGTGGGGGGATTATTGGGTGGCTAAGTAACTAAAAGTGTGATAAACTCAGGATTTTTGTACACTAGGCTTTAGAAATTCAGATACATTCATACAACCAATTCATGGTGGTGGGTCTATTATGGGAAGTTCAATCCATGCAAGGGAAACCGGTAGAAACTGAACTGCAAGAGTTTACACCCAGCTCAGAAATCAGATTTCTGATACAGATCTGGCCCGAGCTAAAACAAGACTCTTGTGACACTAACAGAAAGGCAGTGACGAAGTCGGCCTTGTTCGCCCTTTATTAACTCACATCTCCTTTATCCTGTCCTTCTTAAATGGAGTTTACTCAGAATCCTTTTTACAACTACAAGTAACCTTGGAGATCCCCTAGTCCAGCTCCCCCATTTTAGAGAGAAACTGAGTCCCAAAGACAGAAAGTGACTTCCCTAAAGTCAAAGGTCTGGACCCCCATCTCCTGGCTCCCAGTAGAGGGGAGTCAACATGGCAGCAGAAAGTGAACTGGCCTTGGAGTGAGTCCTAACCTGGCCCTGCCACTCGAAGTGGGTGAGCAGGAATGATTTCATCTGTGGGAAGCCTCCCATCCCTTGGCTATAAGGGGTGACGAATGGACCAGGGGAGGCCCTTTCCCATTCCTAACTCCAATGACCTCTCATCATTTCCCTCCTCTGGGCTTCAGTTACATCATCTACAGAACTGGCCAGTGGGGAGGCAAGGGCTTTGGGCAGCTTAAAGCCAGTCTGTTTTATTCAATTAAATTTCTCCCCCACACTTCTGCCTACCCCAAGTGAGAAAGCAAGAAAAAAACAAACCAACAAACAGGGAGACACCACAACAAATCTGGCTTCCTTGAGGGCAGGGACTGTTTTTCTTTCTCTTTGTATCTGTAGGCCCAGCAATTAGCACGGATGGCTCAGTGGATAGAGTATGGGGCCTGGAGTCAGGATGACCCGAGTTCAAATCCAGCTTCTGACTGTTACGAGCTCTGTGACCTTGGGCAAGTCACAGAAGTTACCGGTTTGCCTTAATCCACTAGAGAAGGAAATGGCGAACCACTCCAGTATCTTTGCAAATCACAGAGTTGAACATCACTAAATACAACAAGGAAGTGTTTAATAAATGGTTGTTGTTGAAAACAAATTCCTATTTTTTGGAAACATTTACATAGCCAGGATGTGCTAAGCATCTCATTATTACTGTCCCATTTGATCTTCACAACAACCCTGGAAGGTACATAAATTATGCTCTTTTACAGATGAGGAAATGCAGGCAATAAGGCCCTGCCCAAAAAAATGATGTCTCACTCTTCACTGAGTCCTTCACCTTTCTACCAGGAGGTAGGCAGTATGTTTTATCATGAATCCTTCTGGAATGATCAGTCATTGTGTTGATGACAGTTTCTAAGTCACTTCAAAGTTGTCTTTACAATGTTGTTGGGACAGAAATTGTTCTCCTGGATCTGCTCACTGCACTCTGGATCAGTTCATACAACTCTTCTCAGGTTTCTCTGAAACCATTCCCTTCATCATTTTTTTTTCTTTGCCTTTTGGAGGGCAATTGGGGTTAAGTAACTTGCCCAAGGTTACACGGCTAGTTTTTTTGTGTGGGTGTTAAGGGTCTGAGGCCTGAACCGAACTCGGGTCCTCCTGACTCTGGGGACAGCGCTTTACTCACTGCGCCACCTAGCCGTCCCCCTTCATCATTTCTTATAACATAACTGTATTCTGCAACACTCACGTACCATAACTCGCTCAGACATTCCCCCAATTGATAGGCATCCCACGCAGTTTCCAAATTCTTTGCCACTGCAAAGAGAGCTTTAAGTATACCACACCTATGACGCCTCTCCCTAATGACCTTTCCTGGAATCACAGAATTTCAGAGCAGAATGAGGGTTTAAAAATGCTCATTTCTACGGGGCTTTCTAGTCCAACTGCCTCCTGAAGCTTGCGTCCTCTCCTACAATATCCCGGATAAGTGACCGTTCACCCTCCCTCTTTGTTCCCTATCTCTGTGATGGCAGCACCCTCTCACCTGATGGCTTTATTTCCCTAGTGTACCTCAGCACTGCACAACAAAAAGCACCACTAATTCCAGGTGCGTGCCAGGAGGCACCTGCCTCTGCAGGATTTCAGAAAAGACTTTTATCCACTTGTTTTCAGTTGATATTACTTTCCATTGTTTCTGTCAGAAGCCACAAGGGAGAACTCCACAACTGGCTTTTGGCTTGTAACAACAGCAGAGGATGTGGATTTCCCCTGTATGCCTAACCTTATTCTCTGTCCCTCCCCTAGAAACGTAGGACAAAAGCCAAGGCAAAGAGAAATCCATCAGTCAGAACAAGAGATGCTGAGACCAACATGGCTACTGGAATCTGCTCCTCAGCTACTGCATCCTTTAGGGACAAGGAGCCTTCTACCAAGGAATGGAATGAGGAGCTCGAGGGAAGGCCCTACCAATGGATCCCTCCCGTCCTGGGCGGCCAACGCTCTCACATTTCTTACCTGTCGGTGCATACAGTGAGCTGATGATTCCCTTGCCACTTCACCTGAGTACGTGTTGAGCAACTAAAGCAATCGCTGAAAGGTTGGTCCCTGCGGGACATGAGATAATAAACAGCAAACGTCGGCTCAGATCTGCCTCCTCAGTCTTCAGCTCCAACATGGAGAATTTCTTTGTGGTCTCTGACAACCATCTCCCTGCTGCCCCTTACTCAGTTACCTGGAAAACCTGCACCTGGGCTCTTCTCAATGAAACATCCAGGAGCATTGCAGCAATATAATCCCTTCATTTCTATCGAGGGAAGTAGAGGAAGAGCAGCAGATAAGTGCTCCAGGGCCCACGTGGGACAGGGCAGACTGGGAGCAGGCCCTGCCCAACCCTCGAGCTCTGGTTCTGGTCACAGTAAGACAAGATCTCACTGGGGCTAATGAGCATTTTCAGGGTAAAGGCTGGCGTTCTGGGAGTTAAAAAGAGCAGAACTCAAAATGGCTGTTTACTGGTGATGGAAAATACAAGCTGTTTGAAGGAAATAAGCTGGCCTCTTCCACTTCCTGTGCTCTCCTGCTGAGCCTTAAAAATCTACAGCACTACTGAGGAACTAGGGGTCACATTTTTCATTTTACAGATGAGGAAACTGAAGCCCTGAAATGTCCAGTGACTTGATCAGGGTAACACAGATAGCAGGTGACTGAAGGAGGATCTGAAACCAGGTTTTCCTGACTCCAAAGTCAATGACTTACCCACCACCCCATGCCGCAGGGCACCAAAGAGTTTTCAAGCAACAATGGCACCCGCAAGAACTGGACATTTTCTGGTGGGAAAGAAGGCAGGTGGGTGAACTGAGAAGAACAGAGAGAGGTGGGGGAGGGGAGAGACAAAGAGAGAGGAGAGAGAGAAAGGGAGAGAGACAGACAGACAGAGAGGGAGGGAGAGAGAGGAGACAGAGAGATAGAGGGAGGGAGGGAGAGAGAGAAGGAGAGAGAGAGAGGTGGGAAGGGAGGGAGAGGGGGAAGGAGAGAGAGGGAGAAGGAAAGACAGAGAGAAAGAGAAATTTAGGGGATCTACCACTGTTAGTGGGTGTGACTCGGATGGAAATCTGGCTAAAGACACAGAGAAGTAGTCAGACAAGCAGGAGGACAGGAGAGGAGTGCCATGAAAACCTAAAGACAATAATAGTAAGAAGTATTTCTGAGCACTTTCAGACTGGCACGACACGACACTTTCCATATATTAACTCATTTGATCGTCAAGATAACCCTGTGATGTTACTTTCCCTATTTTACAGATGAGGAAATTGAGGCAAACAGTGGTTAAGTGACTTGCTAGGGTCACACAGCCAAGAGCATAAGACAGGATTCAAACTCAGGTCTTCCTGACTCCAAGTTCCGCCGTGTATACACTGGGCCACCTAGTGGTCTGTATCAAGGAGAACAGTCTCAAAGACTGGAGAGAAGTTCAGAAGATTGAAGACTGAGAAAAGGCCAGTAGATCTGGTGGCTAAGAGATCACAGGTAACTTTGGAGAGAGAAGTTTCAGGTGAATTATGAGGTCAGAAGCCAGACCGCAAAGAGTTAAGAATGAGAGGAAATGGGGCGGCTAGGTGGAGCAGTGAATACAGCACTAGTCCTGGAGTCAGGAGGACCTGAGTTCAAATCCAGCTCCAGACACTTAACACTTACTAGCCGTGTGACCTTGGGCAAGTCACGCCCCAGGACGATAGCTAGTGGGGATGGGCACCTCAAGTGAGGAGTGTGAGGCTACGGGAGCCAATGGAAGCAGCAAGTAACAGAGAATGACTAAGGATTAATGAGAGAGCAGGGAAGATAAAAGTGACAGTCTGATGGGGAAGACAGGATGGAACAGGCTCATTTCATTCAAAGTCCTCCAAGCATCTGGCCCCAAACTATCTGCGCCTCCACCGTCCATTCCAGACCAATGAATTTCCCAGCTGCCTCCAAAGCTCATGGTCACACTCAACCTTTTCCTCACTGCAGCTTTCTCTTTCCTTTCCCCTGGAATCCTGCCCATCCCTTCTCCCCAGCTTCCCAGAGGAGTCTGGAATCACAATGGGTAGGGACAACTAAAGAGGGAAAAGCTTCTTTTCGAATGGCAGATGAGAGGTGCTTGGGGTCTCCCCTCCTGGGCTTGCTGTAGAACTCCCATCCATTCAGTCAACGCCTCCCATGACTCTCCTTTGCCAAGAATTCAGGACTCAAACTCCACCTGTTGCTTTTTCCTTCCTCGATTTAAACACATCCCCTTCCATACTGGCCAGAAACATACTTTTCCCCTGTGTTTGTATAATTCCTCCAGTTTTGTCCAAGGCTCACAGAACTGTGGAGAACTGGAGCTTTGGTGCACATGCCTCCAAAACTATTATTCTCCAAATAAGGAAACCAAAGCTCAAAATCAACTTCTAGCTCTTAGAACTGGGGGCCAAACAGAGTTGTTCTGCCCCCATGAAAAGCACAAAGATTTCGACAGAATACCTATAACAGACATAAGAGAGCTTATGTGGCGGTCACACTTTGTATGGTTGTCAAGAAATACTTTATTGATTTCTTTTGGCCATGTCTGACTCTGTGACCCACTGGGGGCTTTCTTGGTAAAGATACTGGAGCAGTTTGCCATATCCTTCTCTATCTCATTTTGCAGATGAGGAAATCGAGGCAAAGAAGAGTAAGTGACTTGCCCAGGCTGGATTTTAACTCAGGTCTCCTGACTCCAAGTCCAGTGTTTATCCACTGCACCACCCAATGCGGAAATGCTTACTGTTGATAACTGATGGCCAGCGCTTTACAGGTGCAAGTGAGACTGAACTCAGTGGATTTTGGCCCCTAAAGGGTGAGCAGAGCAGAAGTGGGCAGCTGGCCGGCCTACATGGATGCTGAGGCTCAGTGAATGAGACATCAGCCTCCTCAAGGCTCCAAACATCGCCAGCCTGCAGCGCTGCCCACTTCAGCACTTCTCACTGATCTGCACAGAGAGGGAGCTCAGTCCATCAGAGGCAGACTGCTGCAGTGCTGCAGCGTCAAACATGGATCCCTGCCATAGGGACTCAGAAAAGCACAAATGAACATTATCTATACTGTATTGTATATTTGTTTTTTTAAACATTGACTAATTACATTTTAATCTGATTCAGAGTCTGACACCAGAGTTGGTGCTATAGCGGACAAACCAAGGAGTCAGAATGACCTGGGTTCAAATCCTGCCTGCCACCCTGGGTTGTGTGGCTCTGGATAAGCCATTTGTCTTCTGTAGGTCTCCACTGCTTCAGATACTGGACTTGGTGATTTTCCCTCTGGAATGTCCAATCATCCCACAATCCTACTCAGTGACCGCTGCTGTGCCAAGTGCTCTAAATCTTAGACTCTCCAAATCTGGCCAAAATAAGGCGCCTGCCTTCATGGAGCTTCTAGTCTAGTGACAACATCTGACATTTTGGAGTGCTTTAAGGTTTGTAAAGCACTTTCCAGAGCTGATCACATTGGAGCTAGGTGATAAGACACACAGTGCTGCCCAAACATGCCAGAGAGGGACAAAAGCTCCATGTGAAAACCAGGGAGGGCTCTGGGAGGAGAAGCATTGGAGATGAGCTTTCAACAAGCCAAAGGAGACAGAAAGACTTCCCAGGCACATGATGCAGAGAAAGCGAAGACGTGCAGACCAGTTTTCACAGAGCGTGTTCAGAAGGCAGCAAGGTCATCAGAGCACTTGGAGGGGACTGAGGATTAGATAAGGCTGGATTGTGCTAGCCTGAGAGGGCCTTGAACTTCAGGCAGTGAGAAGTTACCGAGGACTTCTGGCCTTAGTCTGGCGATGGCGTGAGTGCTGGAATGGGTGTGGCTGAAAGAAATCAAAGATTATTCCAAGAGTATATCGTCTGCTACCATTTTGTTCCATAGATGCTGAGCTCTGTCTTAACCTGGAGCTTACCTTCTCACAACAAGAATGCTGGAATCCCAACTTCTACAATTCTGAGAACACGTAGCTAACCTTCTATTAACAGAGTCAGAATTACTTTTAGTTTCAAACTCTTCTATACCGATTCAGAAGGGTTAAGACTGGACTGAGCTCAAACATGACCAATGAGCCTTTCTCTAAGCTGGTCCCCACAGGCCTCACTGACAAGTCCTCCAACTGCAGATCTTACTAACTTTGGGAAAGAAAGACCACTCAGCAGGAGGCCTCTCTTCCCACTGGCCCAGTATGACAAGGAGATGTTACTTCTGTGAATTGTAGGGTCGATGTTTATTCCTGAAGGTTGGGGGAATGCAGTCAGCTTTCCTGGAGTGTATCACATTGCCTGATAACATGGTCAATCATACAATATTCAAATTTTCAGGTTGCTGCCCCTATTCCTTTCTGGTTTGTTCAAACATAACTGAAGGCACTCAAGCCTGCAGAAAGAAACAAGGGAAGCTCCACAGGAAGACATCAGAGATCCTCAAAGTAGAACAGGGGACGGTGCAGATTAGGCCAGTATACGTAGCTAGGAGGCACACAGAATTGAAGACAGGTTTAGAAATGCAAGCCCCTGCCATAAGGTACATGATAAGGCAGAATAAGCAACACTTAAAAGCTTTTTTGAGCATAAATTCTCCAAGAGTTAAACCAAATTCAATTTCAAAGGTCCAAAGGGTTAAGAAACGCTATTATTAAAGTGGCCTAATGTGGCCTTACTCCAGGTCTCGTGAAAGGGCTTGTGTTAATGATTTCTCCTTGAACCTTCAATCATCAGCCACCAAACTGCCCCTGACTATGCTTCTCATCACTTAAAATAGGCTCTGAATCTAAAACGTTGAATGGATTTGTACTCAAGCATTTTGTCACTGGCAGCACTTTCAACTTCACTGAAGCTGACCTTGGATATGGAATCAAGACAAATAAAAATCACAGCAAAAACGTTACTGGCTACACAGTCAGTTTTGGGCAGTCAATCCAGGCTGTCCCTGCAGAGTATCCATGGCGCCTGCTACACTTGACAAAGGGTCATCTGGTCTTTGCCCCTGAACACTCTGGGGGAAGATTGTCCTGACATCCAGCCTCAATGCATCCTTTTACACCTTGTAGCCAGCGCTCCTAGCCTGCTGTGGGGCCCAGTGGGGCTTTTCAGATATTTTGAGGCAGCCACGATGTTTCCCAGGCTCTTCACTCTTCCAGAGTAAACATCCCAAGTTCCTTCAACCAGTCCCCAGAGGAAGCAGACCTGAAGCCCTTCACCATTCTTGTTATTCTCCTCTAAGCGATTTTCAGAAAGCACTGCAGCCGACTCCAATTGGGCAGCCCTGACTTGCTCAGAATTTAGTGCAAGTTAAGAGAATCACCTCAAATATCTTTCTTGTTTCTGTTCTTTGAGAAAGGGGGAATCATGTTTTCACTTAAGAACTTTGTTCATGTAAGTAACCTCACTCTAAGAATCTACTTCTGAGGGAGGGGCTGGCAGGGCGGAGTCACAGATTACCTCCAGAGACAAACATGTGCTTCGGCACTGACTTGGAGGGAAGAAAGGAAGACACCTGGAAAAGGAGGAGGGGCTGCTAAGCTTCACTGGCCTTTCTCATTTCACCTGCTTCCTTCTAGACCTGACTTAATCTAGCTTTTGCCTCCTACAGTCATTGTGTGAAACCAGAGTTTGGTGCTGAGATCACTGGGACAGATTGTGAGCTGAAGGGAAACTGAGTCCTGCTAAGGTGACTTGCTTGAGGCCCCCACAGGATGGGGCACTGCTGGGCTTCAAACCAAGCTCCAGCTGCTTCTCCCCATTGCTTCCCCCAACACTTGCAGCAAATTGGGGTATTTTTGACCCTAAATGTGCAGATTCACCTTTATCTTTATTCTATTTCAGAAGCTTGTTCATTTTCACTCAGGACTTCAGCAGAGAACACACTGAATATACAAACGTCTTCTAGGTCTTCATTCAAGAACAGAGGCTGGCGGCAAGCCCCCAGCAACCTGCTTCCAGAACGAACATGCCGAACATGGTTGTCCAACCAGCTCTGAACCTGCCTCCAGGCACCATCCTTAGGCTCACATTCCTCCAGCTTTCCGCCAGGATATCAAGAAAGATTCTGTAAAATATCGTGCTACCCCACTGTGATCTGAACCATGTCCCTTTAGGTCCCAGCTTCCTCATTTTTAAAATGAAAGGCTGAACCACACAACCTAGAAATCAGAGGATTTCAAACTGCAAAGAATCTTAAAGCCCTTCTAACACATCACTTGCTTTCCACATAAAGAAAAAGGCACCCAGAGAAGGGGACTCACTTGCCCAAGGTTACACAGCAGTTAAAGATATGCTAGGCCTTGACCCCGGTGTCCTGTCACCTTTTCACAAAGCTTTCTGATTAATTTTTCTGCCCACTCTGTCCCTAGAACTCAGCCCACGAGATGCCTGGGAACCACAATGCAGCCAAAGAGTCGAAGCTGTTCAAAGCGAAGAGCTCCCTTTCATCAATTCCCCTGAAGGGCCCAGGAAAAAAAGCCCAGAGGAACAGGCTTCCCCAGGCACCACCTGCAGGAGTCGACAACAAACAACACGTTGCTTCCCTTCATGCTCTGGGAAAACAAAACAAGAAAACCCTGCCTTTGGATGCTCCCTCAGCTACTGAGAGCCTTGTAAGACCTCTATAAAACACCAAGACATTTCCATCAAAAATACTGAAAGAAATGACAAGAGGAAGGGGTTTTTGTTTCAAGGACAACTTTCCTCTGTAAAATGAGATTTAGTATCAGGAAGATTTTTAGAGAAATGAATAAAATGTTTAAGGCAAATAAAGCATCTGACAACTTTGCTGCTTCTGGACCTGCAGTCCTCTAGACATTTCTCAAAACTGGAACCTAATTCTGAATGTAAATGCGGAGAGGGGAAGCTCTCTGTGGGCACGGCCTACCTGGTTTCTGCCTTGGGAGCCCCAGGCACAGCATTTGGTACTGGGCATGTGCTTACACCCCTTTGTGGAATTCAGTAAAACATTCCCTATGGAGCAATTGATTCTGAACATTTAAGAGTTTCTGCTTACAAATACAGAAGAATACCAAGTTAAGGACTTCGATGACAAAGAGAAATATTATTAGGCAGTTTCTGCTGCTTTGGGCCTCTCAGATGGCACATTCAGAAATCAGAATATAGTCCAACACTTGGGCTTCATCAGACACTGACTGAGGGCCAGTGTATGAGGGGTTGTGCCAGGCACTGAGGGTCCCTACCATCGAGAGAGCTCCAATGGCTGGGGGCTTGATCTGGAGTCCAGATTATCTGGTTGTAAATAGTACCTGTGACACTGCTGTGTGACCCCAGCCAGGTTTCTGGACTTCTCTGAGACTCAGTTTCCTCATCTGTTAAAAGGAAGGAATGGGCTTTGACGGTGTCAAAGGTTCTATGTCTACCCCTACAATCCCACAAGATGAAGGCATTGGAAAGAGCCCTTTAAATGTCAGAGTGGAAGTAAGGAGGGGTGGCCAGGGGAGGGGCGAATGTAACTGCTTGTTAACTTGAAAAAATGAAATATACAGGAGAGAAAAGAAGGTCAGAAGCAGCAGAACCAGGACAGCTCTGAAAGCAAAGAGCTAAATTTGCTATAAACTTATTAAAAACAAGCTCTGTAGCTTCTTCACACACAATCCAACTTTTCTTGTATCATACCCATTCATTTTTGGTGTCTGAGTTCAGGATAAAAATAAGAATAGAAGCCCCCGAATAAATGTAGAGTGCCCGGGGCTGCCTGGTTTGGCACTCTGCCAAGCGTACCCCACTGCAGAAGGCAACAAAGGCCTCTGTGCCCTTTCAGGCTCCTCCTAATTACTGCCTACATCAGGCCCCTTCACCTTCTGCAGTAGCGCTCGGGAGCAGGAAAGCTACCTGACAGCAGTGATCTCTTAACGGCCTCGTCCTTCTCGCCCTCCTGCCCTGCCGGGCACTGCCTTCTCGCCTCTCCTGGTGCAGCTTCCTTTACTTGATCTCCACCCATGTCACTAAGTGTAGGTGCCCCCAAGGCCTGGGACCCCCTGACACCCTCTTCTCCTTTACTCCTGATTTCATTTGGCGATCTCGTCTCCCAGGGATCATTCCGTCTATACGGGTGACTCCCAGATCTGATTGTCCAGCCCTAGTGTCTCTCTGGTCCAGGCTCCAGGCCCACATCACAGCTGCTGCCTGGACATTCCAGACTGGCTCAGAGATATCTCCAATTCAGCATGTTCCAAGCAGGATTCCTCATCTCGCCCTTCCCCCCCCAGCCACCCTTTCTCCATTCCCTTTTATCATGCTTCGATCACTCAGGCTTGCACTCCAACTCTATTCTTGCTCACCCCGTGTCCAGTCAGGTGCCAAGTCTTACCATTTCTACTTTCCCATCTCTTGTATATGTGCTCCTCCCCACCCATACAACCCAGTGCTGGACCAGGGCCTCATCACCTCTCACCTGGACCACCAAGTCCCTCTCCACTCGAGTCCATCATCAGTTACCAAGTAATTTTCCTCAAGTACAGCCCTGACCATGTTACTCTTTCATAAATCAACTCCTGTGGCTCCCTATTACCTCTAGGACTAAATTTAAAGCTGTAACAACCTGACCCCTTCCTCCCTTTCCCATCTTCTTACATTTTACCCCATCCTCGACCTTGATCACTCAGGACACTGACCTGCCCACCACCCCCTTCATATAATGCTGCATTCTTCTCAGAGTCCCCAGCCTTCTCCAACACCCCTTCCCCAGCAGCCTGATCCTTCCCGTGCTGCACATACAGTCATCTCCACTAGGATTTAAGCTCCTTGAAGACTTTCTTTATATCCCCCAGCACTGGTCGTAGTTCCCAATACCCGCTAATCATTTAAGAAAAGTTTAGCAACTGAAGAGACTGCAAAACAAGAAACAAACTAACACCTGAAAAGACGGAAAGCCTTGTCTCAATCTCAGCCAAAGCGAGCCCAGGAAGTGGGAAAAGGCAGGAGCTGATCAGACAAAGGTCCCCGTGGCAAAGTTCACAGGTCACAAATCCTCCATTTGTCTTCTCTCTCTTTCCTGTTCTCCTTTCTCTGTTTTGTTCCTTTTTAACTGAGCCAGAGGACATAAGGCAGCCAGAGGACATAAGGTAGTGGTTTACTTTATTTTGCAAAAATGATGAGTTTTTCTGTTCAAAACTGTGTCTTCTCATAAACTGGTCCCAAATTAAACGATGGGTTTGTTAGAGTTTAGCAGTTTCTAACTCCAACTGAAATAACAATTAAACACTGAAAAATAAACTCTCAGAGAATCTTTTTGGGGAGGCAATTGGAGTTAAGTGACTTGCCCAGGGTCACATAGCTAGTAAGTATCTGAGGCTGGATTTGAACTCAGATCCTCCTGACTCCAGGACCAGTGGGCTATCTACTATGCCACCCAGTTGCCCCCTCCCAGTGAATTTTGGTAAATGTTCATTTTTTTTTGAGGGCAAATGGGGTTAAGCGACTTGCCCAAGGTCACATGGTTGGTTTTTGTGTGTGTTAAGTGTCTGAGGCCAGATTTGAACCCAGGTCCTCCTGACTCCAGGGCCAGTGCTCTATTCACTGCACCACCTAGCTGCCCCGACCCAGTGAATTTTGAACAATCCAAATAAACACTTAAATTTAGCAAACCAAGTCCTCCAAAATAAATTTCATGTTCCTACACTAACCAAATGCCTTAATCTCTGTAAACATTCTGCCTGCTGTCCAGATTGCCCCTCCTTTCCACTTCTCTCTAAAGAACCCCCCACTCCCCAACTTTTCTTTCTCCTTGATTCAAAATTTAAAGAAAATCTCTCTCAAGTCTGTTAGTTTGCTGTTTACAAGAGCCAGAAAAGAGATGCCCTGGATGGAGCTGTCTCTGGGGACAGTCACCAGCGTCACTTAATAGCAGCCTTTGGAGAAGGAGCCTGTGGGCCCCAGCAGCATGGCACCAGGCCTCTTGGGAACGAAGCTCCTCCCCATGGAAAAGAGCAGAGGGACACAGGGAGCGATGGGAAAGTCAAGCAGGCAACCCTTTCTGCCAACACCCCCTGGGTGCCCAGACAGAAAAATCCCCTGATTATTGAAAGGGTCTTCATTTTCCAAGAGGCAGCAAGAACTGTCATAGTCCACTAGCAGAGGGCCAGAGCCCAGCCCCACTGCTGCTCATGTGTGGCCCTAGGCAAGTTAAGGGCTCAAGGCCTCAGGCTCCTCATCTGTCAAATGGGGAGAGCCGATGAAGAGACCCAGAGAAGGCAGAGCTCCCCAACTCTTTATTTGGCTTCCGTTCTTTGCTCAGGCCCTTCAAGAGACAGAAAAAAAGGGCTAATAAAGTTCTGGTGCCTAAGATCAGCTGAGAGGTAAGAAAACTCCCACACTTCTCTGATACCTCTGGCCTCAGGTCCTGAAAAAATGGGGGCTAGTGAGTGCTCAGAGATCGTGGAGGATACAAGCCATGCCACAAGAACGGGGCAGTTTTCCAAAAAGGGAAGGGAGTGGGGCCTGAGAAGCAGAGAGGCCCGACAGCTTGACTGTGATTCCTGGCAAAGTTCTAGATCATTAAAGGGATGGTTTGTGATGATCTAGAAAAGGCAGCAGCCATCACAAAGAGCTGCCACAGCACAACGAAGAACAAAGCCTGCCGGATGGACCAGGCCGCTTCCTTTGCAGTTGGGCTCACTAGACTGACAGAAGCAGGGATGCCAGAGTTATTGCTTACCTCGCTTTGAACAAAGTGTCAGACAGAGCCTCTCACACTGCTCTTGTGAAACAAGCAGAGAGATGGAAGATAGAAGATGGCACAACAGGACTAGGAAGGTCTTGGGTCTGCTGGACCCTGCCCTGGACAGATCACGTCTGGAGTCCCGAGTCTTGAGTTCACCTTGGGCTGCTGTCTTTGAAAGGAAATCAGCTAGGTGGGGGTAGTGCAGAGTGCCAAGTCTGGAGTAAGGAAGACCTGAGTTCAAATCCAGCCTCAGACACTTAACAGCTATATCACCCTGGGCAAGTCACTTCACCCTGTTGGCTTCAGTTTCCTCATCTGTAAAATGAGCCGGAGGAAAAAAATGGCAAACCACTCCAGCATCACTGCCAAGAAAACCCCAAATGAGTCTGACATGACTGAAAATGACGGAACTAAAACAACAATAAATCTTTGAAAGGGTGCTAGTAGTAACATGCTGGCTGTCCTGTGTTAGCAGAATCCAGCTTAGCTTGGCCCCAAAGGACCAAACAAGGAGGGGCAATGTGTGGTCGCTTCGAGGGGGCATCTATAGGAAAGACGTAAAAAGAACTTTCTAACAAACAGCCTGGTCCAAAGTGGAATGAGCTGCTTTGAGAGGCAGGAAGCTCCCCTTTACTGAAGGTATTCGAAGAAAAGCTCACTCACCCCTCGTTAGAGACACTGCAGTTGTTTGGCCTTTGTTCTCAAAGGGGACGGTGATGCCCTAACTTCCAGGAACTGGACTTCGGTGAGGGGGGCTGTGAAGGTGACATGGCAGGAAGGCGGCAGAGATGAGTGTTAGACTTGGAGGTTCAATTCCACCTCAAATGTACTAGCTGTATGACTAAGGGTAAGTCAAATTGGGAATAATCATCCCCATGGCACTTAACTCCAGGCTGTGCTGAGGACCTAGCACTAGGCCACACAAATGTCAGCCATTGGTGTGACTGCTATGGTAGAAGCACAGTTAGGGCAGCCAGCTGCCGAGGCCCCTTCCTGCTCCGGGAGTCCAAGGAGGACTCGGAGGAGGGAGTCTGCCAGCCAACTCCTCGGAACTCACTATCAGCCTGGGTTCTAGAACATTTCCATCTCACTGTTACCCATTTCCACGACTCTCATAGCAGTTTTTAACATGAAAAATGTTTCCTCCTGTCTGACTTCTTCATTCCTCTCTTTGACTTTTACAACTTTCTTATAGTTTCTCATCAGAACTTGTTTCTTGGGAAAGCTCTTTCTAGACCTGCCTGAAGAGAGCTGACGAGAGGCAGAGAATTAAGGTGCCTGGGCTTCCTGCCTTCTATCCACCGCCTCCCTCTGAGCACACTCTAAGCACTGCCCAGACATATTTTCAGAATCACATAATATGAGAACTGCAAGGGCCTGAGAGGCCACCCTAAGCTGAGCCTTCCCTGAAGCAGGAATCCCTTCTTCACCATTTCCAATAAGCAGCTGTCCGGCTTCCAGAATTCCTTAACCAGCTGATTCCACTTTATATTTTTAAGTGTCATTCCTTGTGCTGAGCCAAAACCTCTCTTCATACCTTCTTTCCTTGCCTTACTGGGTCTACTATAGATTTGTATGATCTAATCCCAACCGAAGACTCAGTTTATTCTCCTCTCACTGACCTTCTATCATGCTCCCTATTGCAGTAGCTAAACCCCCTCCCTCTCCCTCGCCGCCATTCTAGATCTCCCAAGCCCACCACTGTCCCTCATGCCTTTCAGTGGCTCATGAAGGGACGGCTCTTTCCCCCACCAAAGTCAACATCTCTACTTGTGCCCTCAGTCCCACTGCCCTGATCTTCTCTCTTTCCCACCTCCCTCAAAATCCTCAACCTCTCCTTAGTCACAGCCTACACACATGCCTGAGTTTTCTCCCAACTTTCAAAAGTTCTCACTTGACCTCATCACCCCCTCACGTTCTCATTCATTATCGCTCCTCCCTTTGGCAGCCAAATTCTCAGAAAAGGTCACTTCCACCTGCTCTGTCTCCCCTTCCACTCACATCTACCTCCTCTGCAATCTGCCTCCCAGCCCCACCCACTCACTACAGCTGCTCTTCAGGGTTACCAAAGAACACAACTGTGAAGGCCAAATGCTCCTTCTCAGGTCAAGGATCCATCAAAGTTTAAGTGTCATTTCACTTTCTTTCATTCTGCCCATCCTTTCACAAAGAGCATGCTGGATCCCAATTCTTCATTAGCTATCCTCCCACCCAGCTGCGGCTCTTCTGTGCATTTTCTCAGCACGCCATCCATGTTTTAATCCAATCCCTGATAAAATCACTGAAGAGATTAGGGCCAAGGACAATCGAGGGAACACTAAGACACTGATTAACATACTTTGGGCACACTCCATCAGTTTCCAAATTTGCTTATTATCCACCCTACATCTCTCAATCTCATCTATAAGGACACTACACAGCTTTAGAGAAATGCCTTACAATAATCCAGATATCCTATGGCAACAGAATTTCCTCATGTGACTGTTAGCATGTGATTATTCTAGTAATAACAACAACAGACTTTACATGTAACACTGTCCTTTACATTTCATTTGAGTGTTCCAACAATGCTGTGGATTAAGTACTAAAGTTCTTATTCTTCTTCTCGTTTCATGGCTGAGGATACTGAGGAATACGTCTCCTTCTTCTCCTAAGAAGGCAGGATTTGAACCCTGTCCCTCCTGATCCCACCCTGTCCAGAACTCTGTTCACTATACTACCTTGCCTGCCCATTGATTTGATAAACTTAGGGTCAATGATTATTCTAGTTTATCTAATGCTCAGTTGCCCTAGCACTCCAAAAAGGCTGAATGAAAGCAGGCCCCAGGGGCATAAACAAGGCTGTGTGGCCCAAGCCACGATGCCACGTCTGTTCTCTCTGACCCATTTGAATTCTGAAACCACCAAGGAAAAACAATTAAGGTTTTTGGAAACAAAGTTAAGTTCTGCTGGACTCTTCTGTCAGTGGTTTGAAACAGGGACACAAGAACAAAAGATGAACAGGCTAGAAAGCCAGCCTTAGACAGAAACCATTTTTCAGGTTTGAACGTGATAGAAAACAACACAAATGGGCTTTGTTTCCAGAGTTAAATATTCAGAGACCCTTTCTGGAAGCCCACCTACCTCGTCTTTCATTTTCACTGCCTTCTGTGGCACTAAGAAAAGGACATTTAAGTGATGCCAGTGCATCATAATGTAGTGTCCAGCTCATGACCCACAGGGGCGGCTAGGTGGCACTATGACTAGAGTGCGAGGCCTGGAGTCAGGAAGAATCAAGTTCAAATCTAGTCTTGGACACTTAGCAAGTCGGGGCCAAACCTCTGCTTGCTTCAGTGTCTTCAACTGTGAAGTGGGGATAATAAATAACAGCATCTCCATCCCAGGGTTGTTGTGGGGATTAAAGGATATAACTGTAAAATGCTCAGCACAGTGCTGGGGTGCACAGTAGGTATTATGAAAATGTTAGCTCCTAATAGGTAGCCCTGGAAATGCCGGCAGCTTGGGCCCCAGATGTGTGGGTGGCCCCGGCAGGCTTCCTCCCCAGCTGCAGCATCAGGGGTCTAGGACCTGGAGCTGGCTGGCAGGCAGCTTCTTGAGGGCCAAGCACTTCTCTGGTCCAATCTGGTAACAATGAGCCTTTCTCCCACACTGGGATCTCGGCTGGCCCTCCCTCAACTGCCTTCTCCTTCGTTGGGGCAGCCTGAGAAGCTGCGGGTAGATGGATCTTTGGGAAACCAGAATTTGGTCTACTTGAAACTTAAGTCCTCATGCAAGTGAATGTAATCTGCCAGAGATGCCCTCACAGAACAATGCTGGCCAGAGCAAGAACAGCACACTTGGAAAGGGTCAACATCTGATCTAGCCTGGGAAACAGTCACGGCAAGTCATTGTTAAACAGAAAAAGATCACTACTTGAACCATGAGGAACAATCTTCCACTCACTGACAAAACCAAACAGAAACAAATTGTCCTTTATCTAATGGGTCTAACACTCAAGGGACACATTCAACAGGACATCAGAGGGTGGGCAGAAACACACTGGCACAGACCCACCCAATGAGGAACCTTAGGGACTGCAGGGGCTTGGCAATGCTGTTTCCCTAAGAAAAGTCAGCACAATGGCCTGTCTCCGGGGCCTGGCCACTGCCTCCTTCAGATTAAAGCAAATCACTGAATCTGGTGACAGACGGAGGGTCCCTTGAGCCATGTATGCCATCCATACTGGGAGGTTTATGATCTGAACATTTCCCAGTTTAAAAAAGAAACACTGGCTTGTGTACAATGATGAATCTGCAAAAAGTCTTCAATTTAGAAAAAACGGAAGCTTTAGACATCTAATTTTAATGAGGCACACAAGTTTTGGAGTGTCACCATCTCACGTGGCCTTTATCTCTGCTGCCACCCCCAGCTTGCTGTTTGGAGACGAGGCTTGTTCTGGGGCATTTCAAGCTGGCAGTGCCTAACTCAGAGCAAACTGCTACATGGGGGCAATGCTTTTACTAACCACTCAGACACTTCCGAAATGGAAACAGACCCAGGGCTTTCCAACAAGGGTAACAACATCTTAATTGGTGAGGACGCTTTCTTTAGGCTGGCTTAGTGGACAGGGAGTGAGCCTGAAAGTCAAGAATTGGGTTCGAGTGTTACCTCTCTGTCACATACTGGCTGGGTGACTCGGCCTCTCAGTGCCGCAGGGCACTCTCTGAGGCATCCCTGGCAGAGAAGGTGCCCACCCACATCGGGAGGGTTTGCTCACAAGGAGCTCCCCCTCCCAATGAAAATCTCTTCCCCACTGATTACTCCATTTAAACCTCACCTGCACCTGGAGGAGACAAGGGAAGGTGTCCTCAGCCCTGTGTTACTGCTAAGAAGACTGAGATCTCCATCTTCGAGGGGCATTCCCTCTCTTTGCCTCTCTGTGTCCAATCACGTGCCCGCTCGCACGTGTAAGACATCTCTCAGGCCACCTCCCAAACTCAGATGTCAGCTTCTATCCTCCAGACACTAACATCTTCACACAAGCTCCCAGTCTCCAACCTCAGCCTCTCCAACACCCGCTTCCCACAGCTGCCAAACAGTCTTCCTAATGCATGGATCTGGCTACTTCCCTGTTCAAACCTTCCATGATTCCCTACTACTTCGAGGCAGGAAATGCCTCAGGCTGGCACCTTAGACCCCCCCCCCCCCCTGACCCATCCCCTCCTTTTCCAGCCTTATTTCACATCCTCCCCCTCATTCACCCTGACTTCCCATCAAACTAAACCTGCCCTCTCCTGCCTCTGAAGGGGCGGAGCTGTGTGAGCCCGGGAACATTACTGAACCTCTCAGCCTCAGTTTCCCCCTTTTCTGTAAAACCTCCTTTGGAGGATCCAATAAGAGAACATATTCTCTCTGCCTGGTAAATCTAACTGCTGCCTAAATGCTGTCTGGTCTTCTCATCTCTCCCTGTCAAAGCCTTCCCTTCTCAGCTCAGGTCAGGAGCCACGCCCTGTGGGAACCAGACAAAGGGCTCTCCAGGGCCCTCTGCCCAGTCCATTCTCACACGCTCGGGTGTGAACCCCCCCATACAGCACAAGCTGGCAAGGGCAAGGACTGAATCATTTTTCTTATCTTTGTACCCCTAGTATCCAGCATGATTCTTTGGGATCTTCAGGTGCCCAATAAATGTCTAAAGAACAAGTCATGTCACTTGCACTTTGTGTCTTGCTTCAACAACATCTGGACAGAACAGAACCAGGCTTTTCCTATACTGCACCCTCAACCCAGGACTTTCTGTAGCTTGTCATCCCCACCCCAGTCCCTGGAGGAGCCCCCAACCCTCCCTTCACCTACCTCTTTCCAGGCCCAGCAGCCTCCTTTTCCAATAGACCCCTGCCTCCAGGTCCAGCTGCCTTCTTTGCTGCCAACCCCCTGTCTCTCGAGTCATGAGCCCCTCCTCTTAGATCTACTAAAACCTCTCCCCCAGCAAAGAAAGGCCTCCATCACTGCCTGGCCAGCCTCTCTGCGTGCTGTGGCTGCCTCCTCTTCCTCCTCCTCCCTATCCCTGCCCAGAGCAGTGTACTTTGTGGGGAGCTGGTGAAATATAAGCACAGTCCCTTCTGTAGCACCAGAACATGCGGCCTTCTCCAGGCTTGGCCAAACCTCCCCAGACAAGTAGGGTCATTACCTCGATGCTATGGAGGCTGCCCTGATCACAAAGAGAGGCCTGAAGTAGGCCCTACTGAAGCTGCGAATGCTAAGCTCTGGCTGTGCCCACATTTCTGTGATGTCCCAGAGAGCCACTTCCAAGGGGAGAGGGAAAGCTGCCGAAGGAGCTGGGTGACCAGCTGACCACCAGACGCCACAAACAACTGGGCTGCAAGGTTGGCCCTAGCCAGGTCTCACCGACACTCAGAATGAAGTATTAGTCCCTGGGCCTTTGCAGCCTGTCATGGAAGCCTTCGGAAGCTCTGGCCCCAGAATCAGCCCTGAAGTTACATGCAGGAATAAATCTTTCTCTGAGCTCATCCCTCCAGCTGTAAGCATCCTCTCCCCACCCAAAGATTCCCAGAGCCCTCGCTTGGTCCTGCTCATCATGTCCTCCCTGGTATTTGACACATCTGTGTCCTCGTCACGACCCCACCCTCCCCCATGGAAGTTTACTGGGGGCAGGAATGTCACTGGAGCGCCTGTGCCCAGCCCACTAGCTTGTTCAGGGCTTTTTTACCCAACCTGTGACTTCCCTGGTAAAGAAGTCCTGTGCCAATGGCGATGGGCTACTTCCCTACAGCTTATAATCACTGAGGAGTTAAGGGCCTTGCTTGCTGAGGGTCCCAAAGCCCAGATGACTGAGGAGAGGTTCACAGGCAGATCTGCGGGCCTCTGAGGCTGACTCTCTGCCCACTAGGCCTCTCACTTTAAAGTGTGCACTAAAGAAATGTTGGCTGAATTTACTACATTTGAACTTGTTGAAGTGATTTTCTCAAGGCCAGAGGGTAGGTAGGGCAGAGGGAACCAGAAAACCCGATTCCTTTCTCAGCCCCACACTGCCTCCAGGAAAGGCCTCCCTGGCATTCTAAGCCTCCATTCACCCTTCAGTTTCTATCGCTTGGCAGTGACCGACCCAAAACCCAATGGGTCATGGAGGCCTCTCCTCCAGGGGCCTTGGCAGCCCTTTCCTGGGCTGCTCACTCCCATCACTGCCTGATAATATACCTGCGTTGATGACTTTCTATGCATCTAAAGGAACAGCTTCCAACTTCTCCATATATTATAGCAACTGCAAACCTTTGGGTCCCAGGTAATGTTCTCTGCTTTCACTCTATCAAATTAGAGAATGCTCAGGACGTGGGTTGTCTCTCTCAACAGATAGAATTTTTAAATGTTTTTTTCTCCTAACAAAAGAAGTCACACCTCCTAGTGAAATGCTCTTTCCAACCTTTCCTTTTGCCTTCATTTGAATGCCTGGATTCTAGACTGGCTGTTGTGCAATTCCTTTGACTTCTGTTTCACCCATGCTGCTTACACCAAGGTTTCTAAACCAAAGGGAAGCAGGTAATCTCCTTATATCTCATATGCACATAAGGAAAGAGCAGGTAAGGACAGGTTTCCTTGACCATCTGGCTGGCAAAAACACCAGGTCCTAGGCAGGAGAGATGTTGAAATAATTCTCTTCAGAATGTTTGCTTTCATCAGTAACTGGGTTTTTACTGGTCTGGAGATTACAGGCTTTTAACTTTTCTGAAACTAGATTAATCAAACTCAAAGCCAGCTCTAGAAACATTCAGTCTCCTCCCTAACAAAAAGAAAAGCATCCCACAT
Organism: Petaurus breviceps papuanus; assembly: GCF_028583685.1. Classification (NCBI taxonomy): domain Eukaryota; kingdom Metazoa; phylum Chordata; class Mammalia; order Diprotodontia; family Petauridae; genus Petaurus; species Petaurus breviceps. The sequence goes on along the minus strand of NW_027186427.1, from coordinate 15,633 downwards.
GGGAAAAAAGACAAGTATCAAAGATAAAGCTTTTCCTGGGCCTCACGTGGGATTTTAGGAAGATTCAAGGAATACACGAATGCCTGAGGCAAAACCTAACCTCCAACCAAGGTCAACAAACCCTCTCACAATCTTAAACTATATTCCCTTAATGGCAGAATAATTTTTAGGGCTGGCTATCAGACTGACCAAAATCACCCACGAATAAATGAAACAATGTCTTTGAAAAGGCAGCCCAGACCTCCTTGTCTTTCCCCTAGAGACAAAGAACAATCACACAACCAAGACTACAATGAATTCAATCCAGGCCTACAGAATGCTTCTTTTCTCTTAGGGCAATAGGGAGCCACTGAATGTTTCTGAACAGGAGAAACAACTTAGTTTTTTGGCAGTTGTATAAAACAGTGGGGGAAGGGATGAAATAGAAATGGGGACTACTAGTGCCTACAGAGGACTCCTGCAGGCTAAAAATGCCCTTAGCTTTTGAATGTAATGTTAACTGTGTTTTATTGTATTTTTATTTCTTTGGTGAACTCTTTCCCAGTTACATTTAATCTGGTTTGGGAGGCAATAGGGGTGGGGATCCAGGTCGTGGCCGGCCAGACTCAAGTTCAACACCTTTTTCTATGGAGAAGGAGCCCCAAACTTGGAAGATGGAGAAGAGCATCAAGGATGTCCCATCGGTAATGGCAGCAGCACATTTGGACCATGATTCCCAAAGCCTTCAGGCCCTTGCCTTTGAGCAGGAAGCTCAGCCTGACTAGACTAGCCTGAAGACATGCAGAAGAGGGAGGCCCATGTGACTCCTCTCTCACACACACAGGGTGACCATGACATTACTAGAGGATCAGGGCATGACCCCATGCACAGTGTGAAGGGTGGGGAGAGGTTGGGAGCCTTCAGAAAAGGGGTTTTCCAGCCACCTGGAAGAGCTGAGTTCACCACAATCACCCCTACCCTTATCCCCCAACATCTCCTTCTGAGTCAGGGATCTATAGCATCATCACCAGCCAGACAATCAAAGCAACAGCTACCACAGGTACCACGAGAGAAATCTGCCCCCCCCAGACTCATTCCCCCATGTCACCTCATGGCTGTGGCAAACAGCCTTCAGAGGGTGAGCTCTGACTAGTAAGAAAAAGTTTGAATATCACACTAGACGACACAATTTTAAGGATCCCGAGGTATCAATTCTCAAGGTATCTGAAAGAGGGGAGAATACTAAAAAACTTGGAGAAAAAATAATGGCTCATATTACCAAAATAATAATAATTTTTATAATAAACACATATTAAGTGCCTATTATGTGCCAGCACTGTGCTATACACCGGGGTGGAAAGGCAGCCCCTGCCCTCAAGAAGCTCACACTCTAACAAGGGAGCCAACCAACCAACAAACATATACAAACTATACACAGGATAAAAAGGAGATACTCTAAAAGGGAAGGCATTGGGATTAGGCGAGGTTAGGTCCAGGAGAAAGAGGTGATCAAGAACATATCAATAACTACTGACCCATAAGGAATATGGACAAGGGGGCTGACTGGTCCAGAAAAGTCAAGGAGGATGAGGACTGAGAGAAGACCATCAGATTGGGCCATGACAAAGAGCTTCTTAGAAAGCCATGAGTAGTCCCACCTGCCCTGGAAGGCCGGAAGGATGGAAGGATGCTCCCATTTTCCCATCTGGCCAGGGCACAGGCACTCCAGGCTTTTGTTTGACTCTCCTCATTTGGTACAAGGAGGTATGGAGAAAGGAGTCTATGGAATATGCAAGTAATGTTTTCAAAAAAATCAATAAAGCATTTCTTAAAAGATTTCACTAGTGGTCTTTGTGAGAGCAGTTTCTATGGTATGGGACTGCGAGAAGCCAAATTACAATGGAATGAAAAGGGTTCAGTAAAGGTAAAGAGGGTAGCAGTGAATGGGAGAAGAGAGTTGTGGAAAAACCTGAACGCACAGTGGAAAAGCAGCCAGGAGCTAGGAAAACTCTCAAAGAATTCTGTTAGAAAGTCCAGTCCAGTCTCTTAGCACCATTCTTAAAAATCACTAATTATCTTTCTTCCTGCAAGTGCTGAAGCAGAGCGCTAGGGGCCCCATAATGCACAAAGCTCTGGGCATGGGGTAAGAAAGACACAAGTCCAAATCCAGACTCTGACACTTACTGGCTACGTGACTTTGGGCAAGTTCATTCAACATCTGTCTGCCTCAGTTTCCTCAATTGTAAAATGGGGTTCCTAAGAGCACCTACCTCACAGAGTTCTCAAGAGAATCAGAGGAGATGCTAACTGTAAAATGCTTCACCCGGCATTAGAAGTGCTATTCTTATTGTTTTCACTGAGGCTTTTTTTTCATGAAAGAAGCACATTTAAGAGGAAGTCACCAAGCACATTAATGTGGAAACTGCAGGTGTCCTGCACTGATGAAGAGACAATGAGATGCCAACTGGTGCCTGGGACAACTCCTTCACAAGAGTGCAAGAGTAAGCTTCCCAAAGCAAAGAAGCAAAAGTCAAACTGTCGAATTAGGGTGACTCAATCAAATGGAAGTTTATAAAACCTGGCTTGATCACATAAAATGTAAAAGGTTCTGCACAAACAAAACCAAGGAAGCTACTATTAAAAAAAAAAAAAGCAGGTAAATGAGCAAAAAATCTCTGGTCAATTTCTCTGATAAGGGTCTCCTTTCTAAGATCTATTAGGAACTGCTTTACATTTCTAAGAATTAGAGTATCCTCCAATTGATAAATGCTCAAAGGACATGAACAGGTAGTATTAAGAGGAAGAAATCCAAGCTACTTACAGACAGAAGAAAAATGCTCTAAATAAGTAATAGAGAAATGAAAATTAAAGATACTCTCAATTTCCACCTCACACTAGTCAGATTGGTAAAACTGGTAAAAAAAAAAAAAAGGGAAATGACAAATGCTGGAGGAACTATGGGAAAATGGGCACATTAATGGAACTGTGAACTGATTCAACCATTCTGGAACTACTGACCCAGAATACTATTACTAGATCTATACCCCCCCAAGAGATCAAATAAAGAAAAAACCATTTACAGCAGCATTTCTTTTTTGTGGGGGCAAAGAACTGGGAACTGAGGGGGGTGCCCATCAATTGGGAAATGGCTGAAAAGCTTGTAGTCCAAGAATGTGAAAGAATACTAATAATGGCTAGCATTTATATTTGGCTTTAAGGTTTGAAAAATGCTTTACAAATATTAATTCATTTGATCCTCACAACAACCTTGGGAGGCAAATTTATTATCATCATTTTACAGATAAGGAAATTCAGGCAACAGAGGTTAAGTGACTCTCCCATGACCACATAGCTAGTAAGTATCCAAGGCAGGATTTGAACTTAGGTCTTCCAGACTCCAGGCCTATGGTTCTATCCACTTCGTGTAATAAGAAATGATGAAGGGATGGTTTTAGAGAAAGCAAACAAGACTTTCTCGAATTGATACAGAGTGAAATGATCAGAACCAGGAGAAAAATTTATACAAGAGCAACAATACTGTAAAGACAAACCACTTTTAAAGACTTAAGGGATGCTGATCAGCGAAATGACCAACCAGGACCCACGGTCCAGGATGAAACAAACTGCCCACTTCCTGCCAAAGAGGGAACAGACTCGGGGTACAGACATGGCCAAGAGGGGGAATGTTTTGCTTGGTTACATACACGTGTAACAGGGATTTGGTTTTTCTTGCTTTCTCAATGGAGGAAAAGTGGAGGTGGGAGGTAGAGAAAGTAGACTTCCATTTGGGAAAAAGTTTAACTAATTAAAAACAAGTAAACAAGAATTATTTGCAAAACAATCATCATTTATCTTGCAATGCTATTTCTTTTTAGCTCCACATTCATGAAATAATTGTGTTTCCAATGGATGGAAACCAATATTTTGAAGGGTCAAGAAAGAGCATCAAGTGGTAAACAGTTTTTAAAAAACTAAGAATGTTTAATCCGGGAGAGGATAAAAAGTTTTGGGGTGGAGAAGGAAACAAAAATGATTACTGTTCTCAAATATCTGGAGAACCAGACTGATTCTGTGTGCTTCCAGAGAACAAAACCAGGCCTATGTGTTCAAGTTCAGAGATCACAGATTTAAAGCTATAAGGGTGCTCAGAGGCCACTGAGTTCAAACCACTCATTTTATGTAAGAGGTCGAGGATGCTTAGAGCGGGGACAGGACTTGCCCAGGGGCCCAGAACTAACAAGTGACTAAGGCAGGATCTGAACATAGGTTTTCCTCACTCCAAGTCCAGAACACTATTCACTCCCACCCCGCATCTCACTAAGGGACTGTGGTAGATTTCGGATGCAAGTAAGGCCTTCTAACAATTAGAACAGTCTGAAAATGGAAGGGGTGGCCTTGGGAAATAGGAAGTTTGCTCTCAGGGATGTTTAAGCAGAGGCTGGATGCCAGAACACTTGTCAGGAATGTCAAAGGGATTCGTGTTGCAGTGAAGTCTGCGGTGGATGTCCTCTGAAGGTCCTTCCACCTCTGGGATTTCTATATGCAGCGGTAGGACCCAGAACCTATCTGCTATACAGCTGGAGGGCTGCCTGTCAGGCTTGCAGACAGCAGAACTGAGCCCCAGTTATTAATTCAACAAACTTACTATTTTGAATTTTAATTATGTAGTAAAGGGAAAAATGGTAACACTAGGTTCTCATCTTCACACACACACATGTACACACAAATATCCACACCTAACCTTAATTTAGAATGCGATAGGTGCCACAGAAGTGCTGTAAGATTCAGAAATTGGGGTGGGGAGCGCAATTCAGGAAGTTTTCATGGACTGAACCCTGAAAGACAGCATAATTTTGAATGGAGCTTATAGGGTTAGGTGGTAAGGGCATTATAGCAGCAAAGGCAACAAGAACAATCCAGATCAAGGAACAAGGAAAGAGAGAGAACAGAGAGCACTATAAAGCCAAGTTAAGACTCTGTGGACAGCAGGCTGAACTGTAATCAACTGGCGATAGGGAGCCTTAGAGGGCTTTTAGTGGGAGTGTGCTTGCATATCAGACCAGAGTAGTGTTTCAGAGAGCTGCTGACTGCCCACAGGGCATAAGGAATGGAAGCAGCTATTACACACCTAAGGTGAGAGGTAATTAGGGCTTGAACAGAAATGGAACAGAAAGGAGGATAATGAAAGCTCAGATTTATATGACTCTTTAAGGTTTACTTAAGTAAAGTACTTAAGTGCTTTACAAATGTTAACTCATTTGATCCACCTAAAAGTAAAGAAGGCTCCATTATCATCATCACCATTTTGCAGAAAAGGAAAGCAAATCCAATAAAGGTTAAATGACTTGCCCAGGGTCACTTGGCTAGTAAGGCAGATTTTGAACTCAGGTCTTCTCGACTCCAGGCCCAACCCTCTATCCTCTGTGCCTAACTGCCTAAGGAGGACCTAACTGCCTCAAGATCGACCATGACCACAGGGCCTCAGTCATGGTTGAGGAGAAATGAGGCTCAAGGAAGAAAAAGGAACAGAAGAAGGCTCTGGAGTGTCAAGTCTGGGCAAAGTGGAAGACAAGAGTGGGACAAAGGAACAAATGATGATCTTCCAACAGTTATCTGAATGATAAATGGAAATCCTTGAATTGGGCATTTGGAAAGTCCAGCCTCGGACACAGGCACCAGGACGGATACCCCATTTTGCCCCTTTCAGTTAATGGCCAATCCTTGAGCACCGTCCCAGGCCTGGTGACTGTGCAGAAGCAGAGCTGTGCCAGAGACAGCAGCAAGCAGCCCTGTAAGAGGTACAGTCGAGTGTGGGATGAGGGAAAGTGAGACATTAAAGTCTGGGCTCCCGCTTCGCAGCTTTAATCAACACAAACTGTCATCCATAACTGCCACATACCTTGGAAAGGGGCAAGTGAACAGTAAAGACAATAAAGTCGGGAAGAATTCAGTGAAAGGAATGACGCCATGTGGACTGGCTGGAAAGAAGCCCTGGGACTTACAAAGGAAAAATCATCTTCACGGCTCCAAATGATTGATTTTCACCAAGTTACTGCACCCTGCGTCTGTTTTAGCCGGCCCGGCCCTCCCCCCCCGCCCCATTTCAAAAAGGTAAACCATACAGCACTCAGGTTATCCTGTCACCCTGCACCGGAGCCATGGTACCTTCTCCGTCTCATTCCCATGTGAGTACCTGGGCTGCCCAAGCGGCTCCACCCGGCCTCTTGACCTTGGCCTAGCCAACATTACTTATCTAACCCATGAAAGCTTGGCCTCACAGAATCACAGTTCCTTGGTACTGGAAGCACCTTCAGACACCATCTACTCCAGACCGTCCTGGAGCCAGGATCTCTGGCTGGCAGGCCGACGGAGGTGCCCACAGCTACGTCTGGGAACCCTTCTCTTTCCTTGGCTCTCCCTGTCACTATTCCTTGCAAAACATGAAGTTATCATCTGATAATCCAAGTTAAATTCAGGAAACCTACCTAAATGCTGAGTCTTTGTTATTTCCCAAACTTCCTCTACACCTAAGTGGATAGGTGTAGTCAAAAACTAAAGAGACCAGAGACATTCAAAGCTGCAATTCAGGAAGGAATGGAAAGGTTGGTTTTTTTCTTTTTAATTATCTTTTTCTTGGCCAAGAAAATCTAGACATTAAGTTTAAAAGCATTTATTTGGTATTTTGGGAGTATCAAACAACAAATAACTAGGTAAAAGTGATAAAGATAAAGACTAGATAAAGTGATAAAGAGTGCCAGGTCTGGAGTTGGGAAGGTTCATTTTCCTGAGTTCAAATCTGGCCTCAGACCCTTACTAGCTGTGTGACCCCAGGCAAGTCACTTAACCTCATTTGCCCCAGTTTCCTCATCTGTAAAATGAGCTAGATAAGGAAAGGCAAACCACTCTAGTATCTTTGCCAAGAAAACCTCAAATAGGGTCACAAAGAGTTGGACACAACTGAAAACGATTGAACAACAAATTAAACAACGAATATTTATTGAATGCCTAATTAAAAAAAACTGCATCATGAGTGGAAGGTCATCTGGTCAAAGACACCATGCTTAGAAAATCCGAGCCAAGTAATTCAATTAACTTGATTAATTTATAATTTGATTATTAAAATTGCTTTAAAAATGTATTATGCATGGTCCAGCGGAGGAAAGAGTTTACCCTTTCAAGCAGTTCAGAATCTCCTGAGGTGGGAGTGCAACACAAACAGGGATAAGTAACTGTGGAATAAACACACAGTAATTTGGGGAGTGAAAGGACACTGCCAGCTGGGCGGAGCTAAAGCAGGGCCACACGGAGGAAGCAGACCCTCATCTGGACTTCACAGGAAGGGCTGAATTTTAAGCAGCAGAGGTGAGGAGCACCAGGGAGTTCCTCAACAGAGGCAGAGATACAATGTCCTCACCAAGGAATAGCTAGTAGGTCAGCGTGACTGGAACAAGTGAGTGTGTGAAGGAGAATAATGAGAAACAGGACAAGGAAGTTGGAATTCCTATTGCGGGGTGCTTTAATGCCATGCTAAGGGTTTGGAATTTTGTCTTAGAGGCACCAGGGAATGAACAAAGATTTCTGAGTAAAAGAATGACCAGGCTAGGTCTATGGTTTCAGAATATCAAGTTGGCAGCTCTGTGGAGGACGGACTTCAGAGTGGATGTTGGAAGCAGGATGACTAATCAGAAGGCCAATAATACAGATGAAAGCTGATGAGATTGTCAAAGACATGAGCTGCACAAAGGAAGACTGATGGGACAGATGTTGTGAAAGTGGAATCTAGATGACTTGACAACTGATTATAAACAGTGAGAGAGAGGAAAGACTCAAGAATGACTCCAACTGTCCAAACCCTTTGACCCTGAGACTCTGGGCTTAACAACGAAGGAATCCGCTGATATGAATTATATACAACATATATTGGATATACACCAAAATACCAATCACTACTTTTTGTGACAGCAAAGACTTGGAAACATGGTGGATGCCCACTGACTAAGGAGTGACTAAACAAACTGTGGTACGTGAGTGTAAATGAATATTCCTATGCTATAAGAATCGATGTATATGATGAATACAGAGAGAAGCTTGTAAAGAGCTGCATGAACTGACACAGAATTGAGGTAAGCAGAGCCAAGAAAACAATATACACAGTAATTACAACAATATTAACAGAAAGAACCACACAGACATACACAAAATCTAAAGTGAATGGAGCAAAATGATAAAGATCAAGGATGACTTGAAGGAGGAGACATGAGAGGAGATTCCAAACCCATTTCCTTGTGGAAGGTGGGAGGGCCGTAGGTGTTACACATGGTACATGTTTTTGGAGCTTCTTTTTGATGTACTCATTGGTTGTACTGATTTTCCCCCCTTTTTGTCTATTAAAAAATACTATTTTCACTTAACCGCAATTGTCCTGCCTTCCTTCCTCCAAAAGGGAAAAAAAAAATACCATTTGGTATATGAAATGGCTTTCTGGAAGGCAGAGAGAAAGTTATGGTGGGGAAAATTCTGATGACACTAAAAAACAAGAGACATCAATACAAATTTATTTTTTTTTATAAAACGAATGCCTCTAAGACTACAAACCTGGCTAACTAGAAGGATGTTGCTACATTCAACAGAATTAGGAAAGTTTGGAGGAAGAACAGGTTTGAGGATCAGTGCCAGTTTGGACATTCTAACAAGCACTTTGCAATGAAGGGTTTCAGTTCAGGAAAGAGATTAGAACTAGATATATAGATTAGGGAGTCATCAGCAAAGAGATGATAATTGAACCCATGGGAGCTGATAACATCACAAGTGGGAAAAAGAGAAAAGGACCCAGGTCAAAGCCCAGAGGAACTCACACACAGGAGCAGGAGAAAGATGATGATCTAGCAAAGGAAACTTAAGAAGGAAGGATAAAAGAGGGAGTCCCTGAAGCCAAGGTGGGGTTGTGCCAGCCTGTGGAAATTCTATGTTACTGTTACTTTTAGCCTAAAGAAAAGCATACAGTTCTCTTTAAGTTACCAAAACTTAGAGACTTATTTTATTTTTACATAAAAGCAACTTCCTAGTTTTTCAGCCTTAGCCCTCATGTGCCAGGCTCTACTAACCCAAAGAACACAATTGGAGGGGATTTGAGCAATTGCTCCGATACTTTTTTCCTATATTATCTTTCCCTAAATTTGTTCAATAGAGGACCCAGTACATGCACACCCCTGCTGCACTGATGGATTCACCTTCTTACCTACAAGACGGCCACAGGTTCTGAATTCTTATCAATTCCTCCATTTCTGTCAGCTACTTAATTCTTCAGTTTTCGCAAGAATAAAATTTGACAGAGAAAAGGTGTTTCCCGCTTCCTGCTTTGCTCATACACTATTCACAGATACTCTCTGATTTCTAGCGAGTTAAGAAACCACGCTTCCCTCCTTCTTAGAAGCTTCATACGTGCTACATGACCAAGCCCAGCACTACTTGGGGAAAAGGGAAGAGACAATCCACAGCCACGGGCGTGGAAAAAAGAGCAGCATGCCCCTAGAAATCTGCCCTTGATGGGAGGATGGGGTCACTTTCTGGAATCCAGTTCTCAGAAAAGTCAAGTACCCGCATGTCACCATGTCAGAAGCACCAGCCCTGTGGCTGCACGGGGCAGAAAGAGGGAAGGAGGCAAGCGCAGGGGGGCTGTCACAAAAGGCATTTCCGGCCTCCCCCACAAAGCTCCTGGCTGCCCTCCTGGCTGGCGCTCAGAGAAGCAGACGGAGGCCCGGAGGAAGGCCGGCCGCGGCCGCTCGGCTCTGGCATCTCTACATCGGCGCTGCTGGAAGCGGCGCGCGGGGATAAGTCCGGACCAGCCCGACTGCGGGGCTTCGAGGCGCAAGCACGGGCAGCTCCGCTTGGGCTCAGACCCCCCCCGGAGCCGCTTAAACAGAGGCGGAAGCGCCAAGGGGGCAGGAAGACACTCACGGAGCGCCCCCCGCGCCACGCCCTCCCGTCCCGCGCGCTCGCCGCGGCCCTCGGGGACCGCGTCCCCTCTCCCCCAATGGCCCTGGGGTCCCTCCGGCTTCCTGGACGGGGCCCCCCGGGCCCCTGGCGCAGGGCCCCCGCCCCTCACCCCCCCCCCGGGGCCCCCCAGCCCCGACGTTCCCCCGCGAGCGGATACAGCTTGAAGCCCCTCAGGATCTCCCGGGCCCGCTCGTCCTCGGTGGACATGACGAGGCGCCGGCGGCTCCGGGCGGCGCTGCCCCGGAGCTAGTCACCTGCAGCGGGCAGCACCAGGGGCGGCAACTGCGACGATGACGGCGGTGGCGGAGGGAGGGGAGCCGGAGCCGGAGCCGGGGCCGGAGCCGGGCCGGGGCCGGAGCCGGAGCGGGATTCTCTGCTGAAGAGGCGGCGGCGACTGAGGCGGCAGCGGTCCCCGCCCCCCTCCCCCACTCCGGCCCGCCCTCCGCCCCTATAACCAATGGGAAGCCGCTATCTTGCCGGAGGCCGGCCCCTCTTTATGGATGGGCATCTGATCCTACCAATAGAGGAAGGAGCGGCTTCGGCGAGGGAAGGAGGAGCGTCCCCCACCGAAGGACCGTCTCTCGGTCGTCATCATCCCCACCCCACCTGAGACGGGAGCCTCCTTGGGTCAATCTTTTCCGCTCGCGCCGCGGCCCGCTGCGCCCCGGCGGTGGGTGAGAGCCAATAAGAGCAGTTTCTTCTGCCGGCAACCTCGAGGCTCTGCTCCGAGAGTTGAGCGCGGGGACTACAAGTCCCAGCATGCTGCGCGCTTTGGAGCCTTCAGAGTCCGCTCCCCAGAGGCCCGGGAACTACGCGTCCCATGACGTCCCGCGGGCTGCTCTCCCGAAGTTGGGTCTCCGTGTGGGTAGACTCGCGTGGACTCGTTCGTAAACATCCAACCGCGTGGGGCTCCTGTGCCCTCCAGAGCCACGTGTGGGTGGCTCTCCCTCCCTGTCCCTTCCCCCGTCCTGTCTTTCCTCTCCTCGCCCTCTCTCCTTCTTTCTCTCCCTTCCCTTTCTCCCCCCTTCTTCCTGACTGACCTTCCCTGCCCGGCCGCTCCCTTCCCAATTTCTCTCCCTCTCTTTCTTTCCCTCCCTTTCTCATTCTCCCTCTTTATCTCCCTCCCCCTCCCTTTCTCTCTCCCTCCTTTCCCTCTCTCCCTCTCCCTTTCTCTCTTCTTTCTTTTCCCTTCCTTTTTCCCTCCCTTTCTTTCAACCCCTTATTCTCTCCCTCCCCATCTCCCTCCTCCCCCTTTCTCTTCTTTCTCCTTCCCTCTTTCTCTCCCTCTCTCATTCTCTTCCTTCCCCATTTCCCCTTATCTCTCTCTCCCACACCTCCCCCTCCCCCTCTCTACAAGCCTGAGGAAATGATTTTCCTCAAGCCCACCTCCACCACTGCTTGATTCTGGATTCAGGAAGACTCAAGTTCAACAGCAGCCTCAGGCACCTACTAGCTGTGTGACCCTGGACAGGTCACTTGACCTTTGTCTCCATTTCCCCATCTGTAAAATGAGGATCAAATAACATATGTAGGTACAGTGCGTTGCAAACCTCAAATCACTGCATGAAGTGCTTGGCTATTATTATCCCAACTGCCAATGTTTTCCTTCCCAAATCATCAAATCTATTTTATATATAACTCTTAAGTGTATGCTTACAACAAGTTAGGCTTAGAGTCTGATAGAACAGAACGAAACCTCCAGATTGATAGTGACTCAGTCCTCGGATGTGTAGTTAGAAAAGTTTGGATGTTTGTGATTATGCCCTGAGTTGGAAAGAGAAAGCTGTCTAACAAAGGCCTGGGGCATTGGTTTCCAAGCCTAGCATAAAAAAGTCACTTTGCTCCCAGGGAACCCATGGTGCCCTCGTGGGGTGGACAAAGAGTCATGAGGGAAAGCACAGGAAAAGGTCTTCCACAGGTGTTTATTAGGAGAGAGAAAGCTAGATAAGTCAGATGCAGTCTTTTTGCAGAATAAAAAAAACCAAACCAGGAATGGATGCGAGTCATACATAACAAGATGAAGTAAGGCTGGAGCCAGGGATGAGGACTGCCATTTTCTCCATATTCCCCACAATGCATTAATCAATAAACATTTATTAAGCTCCTACTGTGTGCTAGGCACTGTGCTAAGATTTGGGGGATACAAAAAAAAAAGGCAAAAGACAGTCCCTGCCTTCAAGGAGCTTACAATCCAATGGAAGAGACAGCATGCAAACAAATTGGTAGACACAAGCAACATACAGGATAAATAGTAAATAATTAACTGAGGGAAGGCACTAGAATTAAGAGGGGTTAGGAAAGGTTTCCTATAGAAGGTGGGGTTTTAGTTGAGACTTGAAGGAAGCCAAGGAAGCACTCGGTCACCTGAGCTGGGAAGAAAGAACAATTTCCAGGTTCTTCAGCTACTTAGAGTCCTTAGTAAAGTAGCCAGTCCAATGTTCTTCCCCGGGTGTGGGATTTTGTAGTCCCTTGCAAAATCAGCTGCAAAATAGCCCAACACCTGAAGTTATACAACACAACAACACAGCAGCCTATAACAAGTCCACAAGCATTTATTAAGCACTCACTGTATGCCAGGCAGTGTGCTAAACACTGGGGCTACAAAGAAAGGCTCACAGCCACTGGAGCACAGAGCAAAGGCTAGCAAAATAGCATCCCAGGGACTGCCCTAAGAGTGACATCCGCAGCAAATAGCTGTGACTACAGTGACAATACGTGCAGTAGACATAGCCATGCAAAGCCTCACTGGCTAAGTGGCTTCAGTGACTCTAGAAAACTCATCCTCAAGCTCTGTTCTTCATGCCCTTCTGTAACCCCTGCCCCTGATGAAGGGGCTGAGCACAAATGTCTTCCCAAAGCCCACCTTTAAAGAGGACTTGGAAGCTCACGTTGCTCAGTGGCGCCTGACTCTCTGTGACCCCATTTGGGGTTTTCTTGGCTATTTCCCTCTCCAGCTCATTTTACAGATGGGGAAACTGAGGCAAACAGGGTGAAGTGACTTGCTCAGGGTCACATAGCTAGTAAGTGTCTGAGGCTGGATTCAAATTCAGGTCTTTCTGATTGTGCCACCTGGCTGCCCCAAAGGAACCCTTTATTTCCCACCAACTGCCCGTATACACTCTGGCTTCCCTTTCAGCTCTTTTGTTGTGGATTGCCTTTCCCCATTAGATTTAAGCTCCTTAATGACAGGCTCTTTTTCTCTTTCATGTTCCTAACATTTAGCTCCAACCCTGGTACAGGCGCTCAATAAATGTTTATTGGTTTACATTGTCCTGGCTGGAAGACCTGTTCCTCAGCCCTACCTCTGAGTTATAGTAGCTTCCGATTACACTAAGACTTTCAGGACACTGCATCCTCAGTAACCCCTCTGCCTGTCAGACAGGACTCAGATGGTCCTTACAGACTCTCCCTATGGTCCCCAAATTGACATTTTATTCATTGTCATTCATATCCTTTACCACACTGAGTTGTAGTCACATGCAAAGGACCGCATTTGGGAGACATGCCCCACAGCCCCATCTGCCTTGGCTAACCTCTTCTCGGGGCTTTTATTGGACCGGGTCGTTTGCTCTCAGGTCTTCCTAATGGTGTCTCCACACATATTTGATCTCAGTCTTGCTCCTCAAGCTGACTTTTATTCGTATGTCTTCCACAAATGCTCTCTTCCTGCCCCTTGCAGCAAGCAGACTTTTGACTTACGTAGTGAGAGAGGAAGTCTTGTTTGCTGAGGCAGCCCCTTTCACTTTGGGGCAGCTCTGCAGAGAAGCTGGCACCCATCCATCCCAAGCCAGACAGGTCTGATCTCTTCCACATTTATGCAATGGCTGCCTCCCAGCTCACAGCTGGGAAAGTCCTGTTGTCCCCTTCATGGAGCACTAATGAACTTCCCTTGGGGTTGGACAGAGGCTTTGCCCAGGTTTCTTGCAGAGCCTTGGGTTATCACAGCTATGGGCTCATTGCCCTCTCCTCTGATCTCTGTGGGGAACTGCCTGGAGCCCAAATTCTCTGGTCCTCTGGAGTTTATTGGGGCTTTCTTCTTCGAAGGGGAAGACAGAGGTTGAGTTTCCCTCCTTCCTCCTCCCCAAAGGATTCCTTCTTAAGGGCTTGGCTGGCCATGACTAACACTAAACTGCTAGGTGTGGAAATCCACCATTAAAAACGCAAGCTTCACACACAGTGAGCAAGCCCCTCAAACAATCCTCCAGACTTCCTGATACACTTAGTGGAGATACCTAGCTTGGCCTGAGATGTTAAAACCTTGTTTATACCCAATTTATACCTTTAATTGATTGACCCAATTGAAAGATGGTCTCACCAGAGAAGTATTTGGTCATTTATTTTAGTGGGGTGGGGGTCATTGCCTAGGTTGACCATTACACATGGTCTTTATCTTGACACTCAATTTCAAAGTTTCTCCCTGTCTGAGGGGGAAATTTCAATAAAAAAATAAAGGTCATTAGGTTGTCTAAGAAACCTTTACCAGCCAGGCAGCACGTTAAGCACGTCAGATATTCTAGCCCGAATGACCTTGGCCAGATTCCCTCCTTTCCTTGGACTTTACCTTTCCCAAGTATAAAATGTGTGTATGTTGAGGGGTATCCTATCTCAGGACTTCGCCAGACTAATTCCATGACCCTATAAAAACAAATTTCTGATCGCCCGCAGTTCTCCAAAAGTAACATGTTACTTTGCTCTAAGGTGATGAGCTCTCTCTCCGAGGTCTTCAAGCTGAGGCTGGACAGTCACGTGGGGGGCGGGGGAGAGCATGTGGGCAGAGGAGGGAAACGGCTTGGGGGGGGAGGGGGGGGGGAAACCCGGGTAGGGCTCAGCTCAGGAAAGGCTTTTGTTTGGCTGGGGGCGGGGGCCATGCACGCGCAAAGCGTCTGCTCCCTGGGTGGAAGAAGCAGGGGGAAGCCCTCTCGGACCCGAACGAAGAGACTGCGCGTGCGCGTGCGCCGGAACCCACATGCGGTGGCCGGAACTTGTGAGCAAAGGCCTTGGGTTTCCGAGGGGGCCTCGAAGAGGAACGGCCCGGCGGAGGCAGATGAGCGGCGGACCCCGGAGCGATGATGGCCGCCTGACAACCCGCGAGGAGGCGCCGGGAGCGGACGGACGGAGCCTTGGCGGAGGAGACGGAGCTGCGGCGGCAGAGGCAGGTGCGATGAGCCGGGAAGGCCCCGGGGAAGCCGGGGTACCCAGGACCGGAGGGGGCGGTGAGGGAGCTCCTGGGGGCGGGGGGGAATTGGTCCGCCCCGCCCCCCTCCGGGTGAGCGAGGGGAGGGGGCGAGCCCCGCCCCACTGAGGCCTCCCTTCCTCCCCTGACCTTCCCTTCCCCCTCCCCCTTCCCCTCTGCCCTCCCTTCTCCCCTCCCCTTTCTTTCCCTCCCCCTTTCCCCCCTCCCCTTTCCCTCTCCTCCTCCCCCCTGCCCTCTCTTCTCCCCTCCCCCTTTCCCCCTTCCCTTCCCCTTTCCCTCCCCCTTTCCCCCTCCCCTTCTCTCCCCCTCCTCCCCTTTGCCCTCCCTCTCCCTCCCCTTTCTTTCCCTCTTCCCCTCCCCCTTTCCCTCCCCCCTCTCTGCCCTCCCTCCTCCCGTCCCCCTTCTCTCGCTCCTTCCTCCCCCCTTCCTCTGCTCTCCCCTCTTTCTCCCTTCCCACCCCTGCC
>NW_027186426.1:0-10683 GCF_028583685.1 Petaurus breviceps papuanus | reverse complement strand
ACTGGAGCCAGTGCTCTTACTCGCTGAGCCACCTGGCCGCCCCTCCGTTTGCTTTTTGAAATGTCTATTACATTTAATACTATAGAACAATACTGCCCTGCTTGTCTGAGTCCCCTTCTGAACTTCCTTCTTCTCTCTTCTGTTTCACTGCTGACCTTTTCTTTCTTTTCTTCTTTTTTTGGCATCACTACCATGATCTTTTTCTTGAACTTTCCCCTATGCTCTTCCCCCTCCTCATTGTGGATAAATGGGAATTTACTGTGTTCTGAAGGAAAATTTTGAGGTGCAGTTAAAATGGGGGTAATGAGGTAATGAAGGTGATGAAAAGAACCCAAACACCTGAATTTTAGGGCTTTTAGCCCTGTCACTAAGCTTTAACCGCAGTGTTCGCTGTCTTATCTGACACATGGGGATGACGATGCCCATCATGCCTCACTTGTGAAGATGAGCTGAGATAATGGGCCGGAAAGAACTCCAGCAAGTAGAGAGTGTTGTACAAAAGCAAGGGGGTGTTATCTAGAAAATGTGACCCATGATTGAAGGATTTGGACTTTGGACTGCATGACTACTGTGCTGATCAAATTTCTGAGGATAGCTGCCACCTTCCTGACTTGGAACTCAAGATCTGCTTTATGAAAGGCTTTTCAAAACAAGTCCTTAAGAATTCCCAACAGATTCCGGGAGGCTAGATGGTGCAGTGAATAGAGCACTGGCCCTGGACTCAGGAGGACATGAGTTCAAATTTGGCCTCAGACACTTAACACAAAAACTAGCCGTGTGACCTTGGGCAAGTCACTTAACCTCAACTTCCCTACCTTCCCCCCTCCAAAAAAGCAAAAAAAAATTCAAATATATATATATATATATATGTATAAAGAATTAAACAGATTCCACGACCTGTAGTCTTCTCCTGAAGTAGTTGTGTTCTGCTTTGTATACCTATGAACGAGGAAGTGTGTATATTTTTATCCCCATTTTACAGATAAGGAAACTCAGGCTAAGATAGGTGTGTAAATACAACTCTAACCCCCCAGTGCCCTCTTACCTCTCTTAGTTTAGATTTGATTTTGGGACAAAATGAGGCACTGTTAAGTCATAAACATTTGACAAAAGAGGAGGGTGGTTTAAATTTTTTTTTTTTAATTTTGCGTATGGGCCCATAATGAAACCAACTTGGACAACCTGTGTTTTGTTTCTCTAAGGATATTGTTGTTGTTCATCTGTGTCTGACTCTTTATGACTCCATTTGGACTTTTCTTGGCAGAGATATTGGAGTGGTTTGCCATTTCCTTCTCCAGCTCATTTTACAGATGAGGAAACTGAGGCAAACAGGGTTAAGTGACTTGCCCAGGGTTATATAGCTAGTAAGTGTCTGAGGCCATATTTGAACTGCTGATGTCAGAGCTGGCTCTGTAAAGGTATACGCAGTATACCATTAGCTACACACATTTGAGTGTGGGAAATTTCATTGCTCAGGCAATGGTACCACGTGACTTTTGCACAGCAATTGAACATGGGGCAAGAAATACCTCTTTTCATGTTATGTTATTACCTTTTCCTATTCTGCTGAATAGATCAGATGTCCTACACTTTGTTCATTAGAAATGAAAGTCTCTCCAAGGGCCCATAAATCTCGGTTTTATGCTGAGAATATATAAATGACATACTAACTGAATATTCTGTTGAATGGTGATCTCATAAGCCACAGGACAGGTGGTCAGGATTGGGAATGATCTCAAAGCGCATTGAGTCCAGTTTCTGCATAAGAGGAAACTTAGGACAAGAGAAGGGAAAGAGATTTGCTAGGGATATGATTGTGGGCTAGTGACAGAACTGTGACTGGAAGCAGCTATTGACTCCCAGGGCTGTGTACTTTCTGCTACCACTCGGTAAGTTCTATTTTCTTAGAAGTTATGTTTTTCTCTCACACACATTTCCCCCACCCCATCCCCCTAGCTAGTCATATCCCCTCCACCCCTACCTCATGGAGATTACACTTTTAACATCTATAGTTTTCACATTTTCAGGGAGACCTCAATTTCTCTTCAGAAAAACTAAGTATGGAATAACTTCCTATTAATTTTTCCTTAATCACTGACACTGTAGGCATGAGACTTTTCACTATAATGGACCCATATGCTCAAAAGGTCACTGATGTCAAGAGGCTGATGGAACTGTCAGAGAAAGGGAATGTGGTTTCCTATTTTTATCTGAGGTGAAAGCAGAAAGAGTTACCGAGGGAATTTTACAAAGGAGAGAGAGCTTAGAAAGCAACCAGAATAGGGCTCCAAAGCATCGTGGGAACCAACTTGGCTCTTGGAGATTTGCAGAAAAATCTGGTCTCCCTTTCTCTCTCTCTCTTCATCTCCTTCCTTCTATCTCTTTCCTTTTCCCCCCTCTTTTTCTGTTTCTCTCTCTTGTTCCCCTATTGATTTGTATCTTTGGACTTTAAGTCATATATAACCAGTTGGGACTTCCCATTATTGAAACTCTGGAGCATATTAAATATAAAGGCTAATGGTTATTTTATTTTAATTTTTTAGGCTGGGTAATCAATTATAAATGACAGACCATCAAATATCAAAGGAATCCTGTTTTCTCCACTGAATTGTGAGGATTTGGGATGAGATGAGATAAATTAAATGAATAGAAGTTTAAGAAAAGGTGGAGAAGGATTTTAGAACTCTTGGAATGAAACCCTGAGATATTTGGGTTCTCTTTATTCCCAGACAGGCAATTTGGTACACAGGTCAGTGAGGCCTAGACTTGGAGCCAGAAAACTTGGATTCAAGTTAGGTTCTGCTTCTTAACTTAGGTAAATCACTTTCCTTCTCTGGTCCTCAGTTTCCCTGTCTGTAAAATGGGGATAATAATCTTTGTATTCCCTTCCTTGTAAGATTTTTGGAAGCAAGTGCTTTATAAGCAATAAATTGCTACACAAATGTGAGCTATTCTTGCTTTTATTTTTCTTTCAGAATCTGTAACATACACCTCATCAGCTCAGCTGTAGCACGGGGGTGGGCATGGCCAGGAGACACCTGATATTTTGCAAAGGTTTGCAGACTGGCATCAGTGTAAACCAGAGTCCTCTGCCTAATGGGCCAAATAAAATCAGTGAATCAGCATCTGTGATTAGTCACTTTTCTCTGCCTCAATGCCTAAAAGAAATCACCAAGCTATCTAAATAACTGGGGGAGGCATGATTTCCAGAGAGGAGACTGCTGGCAAAGTTACTCTGAAACCACCCAGAAAGAAGCCTCTTTCTTTCCCCTGCATCTCCCAGTACAAGTATCTCAGGAACCCTCCATAGAAGGTTCTACCACTGTTGAACTTACCCCATTCCATCCATCAGACTTATATTTTGCACCTATTATTTGGAAACCACTAAGTTAATGCTGGAGGGAGATAAGAATTATGTCAGATATGACTCCTGTGTTCATAAAACCCACTGTTTTAGGAGTCTATGAACAAATGAGGGGCAGCTAGGTGGCCCAGTACATAGTGTGCTGGGCCTGGAGTCAGGATGACCTGAGTTCAAATTTGACCTCAGTCACTTACTAGCTGTGTGACCCTGTGCAAATCACTTAACCCTGTTTGCCTTAGTTTCCTCATTTGTAAAACGAGCGGGAGAAGGAAATGCAAACAACTCCAGTATTTTTGCCAAGAAAACTCCAAATAGTGTGAGCCCTGAACAACAATAATGAATAAATGAATTTATTGAGTTTTTATTATGTGCCAAGCACTGTACTAAGTACTGGATATACAAGTACAAAAAGCAAAGATATTTCCTGCTCTCAAGGAGCTTACATTCTAAAAGGGGGAGCCTATACTCGAAGGGAGTGGTAGACAGGGAGGGCATTTTGATCCTACCAGTATGGTGAGTGGGCCAAAAGGTAATGGTTTTGGAGCACAGTCCCCATTCAGGAGTAATACAGAGCTGATTTGATCATAGTTCATGGTTCCAAACCTGCAGGGATTGTGGGAAAGGATGCTTGCAGGGGGAAGGCAACTGGCAAGATTATGGAGGTGTAATCTAGAGTGGAGCATGGCTGTGGTGGACAAAAGCATCACCAATCAGGAAAAGGGGACACCAGGGAAGAGGTTTCACTAGGGCAGACCTGCATAATTTGGCAGCAGGTGGGGGCCAAAATTAAAACAGGCTAAATTTCTTTGGGCTGCAGATAGGTTTTTAGCAGCTCACTTTCCAAGTAAAAGTATAATTAATGATTAAACTATTTTGCAAATAAACCATATAAAAAGGGAAATTTCAATTAACATAAATTAATTACAATTATTACTTAAGATTTTATTTATCATGAAATTGCTGCTGTCAGACTAGAGATAGACTGAGGAGGATTGGTTGCCTCTGGTCCTGTGACAAACAGGAGAAAATCTGCAGTGGCAACCCACCCTCCAAGTTACATGCTGGGCACAATAGTGACTACTGGAAGGCAGGCTAAGTGGGGCCTGGACAAAGCACTCATTACATCTTCACTTTCTTTTACATCCTCTCCATGTTTTGCAAGCTGCCCAAACTCCGCTGGTGGGCCACATGCAACTGCGGGCTGCATGTTGTGCAGGTCGGCACTAGGGTGAGTTGGTGAGGCTAAGGAGATGGATGCCTGAATGCACAAGAATGCATGCTCAGTGCAAAAGAGAGTAGCTTGTGGAAGCCTTATATCAGGGGCTCCTTACATGAAAGCCTGGGTACGCTTTAGGGGTCTCGCTCGAATAAAATTCTGGCTCATCTATCCTACCCAGTTGAAAGCTGGGAATATCATTTTAATGATGCATATTCTAGTTCAGATGGTCTTTTAGTGCTGGGTACAGTACATTTCACTTGGGATGGAGTCTCAATGAGATGCAAGTTCTTTCTCATTTCCAATCTTTTCCATGCTCCCATCACCTTCTAACCTGGTTCTTTTTACCTGCTGATTGTTCATAAATGTGGCTTCTCACTGCCCCTGGCTTCAGACACTTACTAGTTGTGTGGACACTGGGCAGCTCACTTAACCTCTGTTCCTCAGTTTCCCCATGTGTAAAATGGGGGGAGGTTAATAGCACCTACCTCCCAGGGATGTTGTGAAGATCAAATGGGATAAAAATGTAAAGGATTTTGCAAACCTTAAAGTGCTGTGTATATGCTAGCCCTGCTGTATTGCTTGGTCCTTGGCTTCTCTCCCATCATTGCTGTTATTCTATTCCTAGCTCCCTGGTGCTCTGACCTCCCTTTCCCAAACAAATGTTCCATTGCTCCATTGCCAATGTGGCCCCACATGCTGGTCTCTCATCGCCATGGTTCCACTTCACAGGAATCCTCTTTATTGTCTCAATTTCTTTCTATTGATACTCCTTGGTAATTACTTCTTCTTCCTAGGATATGTATGGTCCCAGCTCTGAAGTGTTACAGTTCTCTAATAGTTAACATTGATAGAGCACTTGCTATGTGCCTGGCACTGTGCTAAGTGTCTTGGAATTAAAATCTCATTTGATGCTCACAAGTCTGGGAAATAAGCATTATGACTGTCCCCATTTTACAGAAAAGGAAACTAAAGCAGATAGAGGTTAAGCAATTTGCTGAGGTGCACACAGCTAGTAAGTATCTGAGGCTGGATTTGAATTCAGGTCTTCCTCACTCCAGACCTGGTATCACCTAGCTGCTTCAATTGTTTCAGAGTGAAGGAGTCAGAAAATGCCTGGGCTATTTTAAATGTCCAGATCTTTTAGGGCCAGGGTTGGGGGGGTGCCTGTAGGCTACTTATCATAGACTGTTTTTTTTTTTACCTAGGTCCCAGAGCCCTGCTACCTTCTATGAAAAGGATCTCCACAGGTTTTGGGGGTAACTAGTTACCAATGCCAACCTGCATTACTAGCAGGAGTTACCGTTTACTCAGTCTACTAGACTGGATTTCCTTTTCCCATTCCTGGTTAAGGCAAAGCAATCCCATGTGCTCCCAGATGGAAGATGGGGTTAGTACCTTCTCCTGAGTCTTGGGGTTTTCTGGCACTCCCTCCACCTCCTCTCTCCCTTTGTCTTTCCATTCCTGGTTATTCTCTGCGGTGGCTGGGCCAAGCCATGTAAATTAAATGAGGCCTACCTTGATAAAAGCACTGGAAATATCTCAGGGTGGGGGTTGTGAGAGAGAAGCAGAGCTGAAGGCTGCTGCAGTTATGGTACCTATGAAACAAGAGGTGGGGGTGAGGGAGCAGTGAGGGCTGGAGACCAACCCTTCACCACATCTGCCAGGGAGAGGGAATCACATAAGCAAACAGACTGCCAGGCTTGGATTCAGAAGATCTGGCTTTTTTGCTTGCCAACCCTGTCACTTACTAGCTATGTGACTATGCAAGTCACAAGTAAATCTCTCTGCCATGGTTCCTCATCTAAAAAAAAAAACAAAAAAGGAAATTTTGATTCTTATTCTCATTAGCTCTCAACGATTTTAAATTGTAGAGAAGGTGCCAACCTGCATTACTAGAAGGAGATTTCTTATGCAAGAGTCCCCTATAGCAAGGAAATTAAGGGTCTAGACCCTAGGCCTGGTCCTATAATACTTATACTCCATACCTCACAGGGCTGTGGAGGAGGATCAAGAGAAATCATGCTTGGAAAGCACTTTGCAAACTTTAAAATGCTATAAAACATCAGTTCTTATTATTTTAGGAGACTATGGGAAGGATTGTTCCTGGCTACGGGACTCAGGGAAGTGAATGAAAAAGGTGCCATTTGAATGGTTAGGATTTCAAAGGCAGAAATGGAGGGAATTCCATGAATAAGAAATGATGTGAGTAAAGGCAGTGGTGAGACCATATGAACAGTGTACAGGGGAGGAGAATAAATGTGTGGTTAGAGCATAGTCGATGCTGAGTGAGGAACTAAAGGTGTAAAGGATGATGGCACTGGCTTGTGAAGAGCCTCGAATGCCAAGCCAAAGAATCAACTTTATCTAGCTGGCATTAAGCAATTACTGAGGAGTAACAGAAGAGAAATGTGGATAAATAAGATGAATTTGGTAGTGGTGTAAAAGATAGATTAGATGTGGGGAGGGCAGAGAGTGGATACAAAAGCCCGATTAGGAGGCTACCATAATAACTTAGATAGGTTGTGGTGAGGGAACTGATTTAACAGACACTGTTTAGCTCCTGTCTTTATGGGCCTGCATAGGTGCTCATCATAACCCAATAGCAGCATAGCCCTACAGAACTCAAGAACTGGGAGGCATCCAAACTGAGAAACAGGGCAAAGAAAGCCTACAAAAGGTGACTGAGGTTATTAATGGGGTGGGAGAGTGGGGGATGAAGGAGGTGCTATGCAAGGTTATTTTGCCAAGTTTTTATGAGGAAAGACCTGATGCCTGTATTCCACAGAATATGAAATGTTACTGACACCAGGAAGATGGCAGCCACATGATGCAGTGGGTAGAGTACTGGGTCTGGAGTCAGGAAGACCCGAGTTCAAATCCAGTCTCAAATACTTACTAACTGTGTAACCCTAGATAAGTCACTTCTGTTTGCCTCAATTTTCTCATCTGTAAAATGGAGATAATAATAGCACCTTACTAAGCTGTCAAGTCACTTAACCTCTGCTTGACTCAGTTTCTTCATCTTTAAAATGGGGATGATAATAGGGCCTTACTGCTTGTGTGAGCGTTTATTTCCTCACCTATAAAATGAGGGGTTTGATTATTAAATTAATTTAAAGGCCCCTTCCAGGTCTAGCTCCATGATCTTGTGAAAAGGATTGCTGACTGGATTGGTGTCACCTGAGTTAGACAGCTTGCTCCAGAACTTAGTAGTTATTGGACATTAAGCAAGTCATTTCCCTTTTCTGAACCTGCCTTTTCTCATCTGTAAGATGGGGTTAATCATACTCAAACTTTTAAACTCACAGCTTTGCTGTGATACTAGTGCTTTGTAATCATAAAACCATATACACACAAGCAGTCACCAATAAAGATTATTTCAATACCTTCTAGGTGTAAGATACTGTACTGTGGTCTGTGGAAACTGAAATAGACTGACTCCCTGCTCCCACAGAGCTCACAGTCCAGTTACTCCTGGTGTGGGGGCTGTGTGTAGGGGACCCACTTGTGTCCAGGGGCCTGTCCTATGGGGCTTGAAGGGAGGCAGGATGGATACCTCTTCCACCCTTCTTCAAGGGAGACTTTCATTGCTGCTAAGAAGGGAAGCAGGAGGTTGGGGCCAGAAGCCACCGCTCTGTTGAGAGGGTACCAGAGTAGAAGTATATCTATGTCTTCCCTTATATGTTTTTTGTCTAGGGGATAGAATCGGGTTCCACCTAACTTCTGACCACTTTGTCATTTCTAGAGGGAAAGGGAACTCCAGGTTCTATATCTAAGGTCTGATTCTTTCTTCACCTGATGCCAGTTCAACAATGAACACACTGAATAGCAAAGAAACCCATTTATCCAAATCATAGCAAAGCAGAAATTAGAGAAGGTTTACAGAGGAGAATATAAACCAGACCGCACAGAGTGAAGGGGCTCTCTCACTGGGATGGAGATAACTCGACTTAACCAAGAGAGAGTGTCCTTGATCCTGTCCAAGGGGAATTTTCCCAAAGTCTCTAGTATAGAAAGCTGGAGAGAGGGACATGATGGAGGCTGCCCATTCCTCATATCTTTCCAGGCTTTTCCTTCAGCAACCTGAAGTGGGGTTGGCTTCTTCCATCTTCTTTCTCAAAGCTGGAAGCTAACTTTTTCTTTTGGAGAGTCCCCAAAGAGGGACTCAAGGGGGACTGTTATAAGCTGAAACTCTCTCACCTCTTGCTGCCTCTATGTAAAGCAGGGTCTTCATCTCCACCAATAAGGAGAGAAAAGAAAGCCCATGTCAATGGACTTTGAAACAAGGCTTACACTGGTATAATAATGACAAAGAATGTGGTGATCACATTTAGAATGGTAGAGCTGAAAGGGGCCTTACTAGTGATTTACTTTGAATTCCAGTCCAATGCCCTCATTTTAGAGATGAGGAAACAAATACAGAAAGGGGAAAGGGACTTGTTAAAGTCTTGTTAAAGGTTATGTAGGCATCAAGGAACAGACCTAGGATTAGTCAGCCTTGGTTTTGAATCTAATCTCTATGTTCTCAACCCTTATAGCATGCTGCCTTTATGGTGTTAAGGCTCAGAAAACACACGCTCACACATACACACAGATATACACACAAATGTTTGAAGGAAAACTCCTCCTTCCCTCTCCCATTTTTCCTCTCCACTGGATCCTTGTTCTTTCTTATAAATTGCTTGGAGGAAGGAGAAGGCTAAAAGGAAATAAAGTCCATTTAAAAAAACCTTAGTTGTAACCAAAGTATGTAAGATCAAATAAAAATTGTTTGAAGGAATTGGGAGACTTTAATGTGGAGAAGAAGACATGGGAGATGGAAAGAGAAGGAAGGACATGATAACAACTGTCTTTTCAAAATTTGAATGTCTATCTTTGGAAGGAGGGCTTAGATTTGTTTTTTTTTTTCTGTTCAGCACTAGAAGGCAGACCTGGGAGAAAAAAAATTACGGAGTGGCACATTTTGACTTAATGTAAAAAAAAAATTCCTAAAATTAGAGCTATCAGCTTTTTTTTTTTTGTGGTAGCAAGAATTGGAAATTGTGGGGATGCCCATCAATTGGGGAATGGCTGAACAAGCTATGGTATATGATTGTGATGGAATACTATTGTTCTATAAGAAATGATGAGCAGGCAGATTTCAGAAAAATCTGGACTTATGTGAAATGATGCTGAGTAAAATGATCAGAGCTAGAACATTACGTACAGTAACAGCAACATTGTGCGATGATCGACTCTGATAGACTTAGCTCTTCTCAGCAATACGATGATCTAAGACAATTCCAAAAGACTCATGACAGAAAATGTTATGCTTATCCAGAGGAAAAACAGTGGAGTCTGAATGCAGATCAAAGCATGCTATTTTTACTTTTTTTTTTTTCATTTTTTCTTTCTTGTGGGTTTTCTTTTTTTGTTCTGATTCTTCTTTCACAACATGGATAATGTGGAAATGTGTTTAACATTATTGTACATGTATAAACTATATCACATTGCTGTCTTGGGGAGAGGGGAGGGAAGGAAGGGAGGGAGAAAAATTTAGAATTCAAAATCTTACAAAAATGAATATTGAATACTATCTTTACATGTAATTGGAAAAAAAAATACAATTAAGTGCAGCAACAACAACAAAAAAATCAGTTGTCTAAAAGTGGAATGGGTTGCCCCAGGAGGCTGTAGGCTTCTTCTTTTCACTCACAGTCTTCCAACACACACTCAATAACTACTTGTTGGGGATATGTCAGAGGGATTTTTTTTTAGTCAGATTCAAGTTGGATTAGGTGGCCACTGAGTTTCTGTATAGCCTTTACACTTTGTGATTCTATGACCATGAATGGGATGAATAATAGGGTGAAAATGGAATTGTTCAGCTAAGCCTAGAATTCTAGAGGTCTCCCTATAGTTTTACAGGGAGCGCTATTCTTGGACAAACTGAAATAGAGTGGTTTCAGTTTTTTTTTTAAATAAAATACTTTATTAACTTCTAGTTTTCATCATTCATTTCTGCAAAATTTTGAGTTACAAATTTTCTACCAGTTTTTCCCCTACCCTCCAAAATAGCGATCCCACTGGATATCCCCTCCTCCAATCTGCTCTCTCCCAT
>NW_027186425.1:5802-19335 GCF_028583685.1 Petaurus breviceps papuanus | reverse complement strand
TTGGGCAAGTCACTTAACCCCAACTGCCCTCCAAAAAGCAAAAAAAAAAAAGAAAATATACTTGGAGCTTCTAGAAAGTCAACTTCCTTCCAATGGGATGGCATAATCCACATGTCTCAGAGCAGTAATGAAGAGCAAAGTCAGGTTGCCTCTTCATATCATGATGTTGTCCTGGCCTAGTCTTCTAGCAGGTGAAGCCCTGTGCTGTTTCATCTATACTTGAAGAAGCATGGATAAGGAATTCGAGTTCCTACTCTTCTCTCTTGGAGAATTAGTCTAGTCTAGAATTAATCTCAGCCCTTCACCACTGCCTCTAGTTCATGCCATCTCTATGGAGGAAGCAGTATATAGGTTCTCCCCATTTGTGAGGTCATGTGGCTTTCCCTCCAGAAACCCCATCTTCCCATAGTCCCTCCACAATTGCCATCTCTGGGAGAGAGGAATCTAATCCTCCATGGTGCCTTCTATGATTCCTGAGGCAGCAGACAAGTTTCTCATTTCTCCCAAAAGTATCTAAAAGGCTGTTATGTGGGAGAGGAATAAGACATGTTTTGTTTTGTCTTAGAGGGAAGAACTAGGAGCAGTGAGTAGAGTAGGGCCTGGCACAAGATGAGTGATTAAAAAATGTTTACTGACTTAACTTAAATGCAAGTTTCAGAGAGTCATATTTAAACTTTATTGAAGCAAGGAATTTTTGTTGTTTTTTTTGGGGGGGGTGTTTGTTTGTTTTTGATATTAAAATGGGCCAAAGTATTATGCCTTCCTTGGCAAGTGAGGGTGTATTGAACAATTATAGGCAGAATGGAATGTATTAGAAATTGTCCCATGAACAGTGCATCAGAGAGTATTCCTGACCCAGACTCTCCAGGACTTTCCTTGAGTAGATCAGTATTCCTTCCTTGGGGAAAAAGGAAAGTTGTCTTTGCTGTATATTCTTCCAGAACATCTGGGACTAACTTGGGCTGAGAAGAACAGGGATGAGATTGGTTTTCTTTGGCCCTTCACTTTGTCTAGACATCTCCTTTGCTCCCATGCCTCTTGACATTATCTTCTTCTCTAAGTTCACATGCTAACAAACCCCCCAGTATAACATAAGATTCTGCAGGTCAAGGACCCCTGCTATTTTTTTAATTTCTACATCCCCTGAAACTTTCTGTGCTTTATACAAAACGGGCACTTATTAAATCGAATTGCAATGACTGTAAAATGTTTCATGCTCCAAATCCTGAGGTGTTAGATTCCCTGATGGTCTAGTGATTAGGACTGGGTATTCTCCAACCTGGTACGCCTGGTTTGCAGGGTACAAATTTTATCTTGATCATGCTTTCCCTAGGGGTAGAAGGGTAAGATTTTAATGTTTTAAAATCCTATAGTGAAAGTCCAGTACATGCTTGCTAGGAATCCAATACCTATGAACTAGTGAACTCTGAACCTGATGGCAATAAATCAGTAGGTGCAAGGTTTAAGGGACGGAACAAAAGAAGGGGGTAATGGTAAGATTGGAAGGGTGTGGAAGACGAGAATAAGAAAAAGAAAGAAGTAGAAAGAAAAGAGAGAAGAGGGCAGAAGGAAAAATTGAGAGAGATATCAAGAAATGATGTGAATACCTTTTTAAGTTGGGTAGCCAGATATAGCAGTCAAAAGAATAAGTACATATCTAAACCTATATATGAACATTTATAAATGTGAACACACAAATTAAAGTGTTAATTCAGTCAAGAGCCTGAAGAACTTTCATTATGCCTTCCATTTCTCTGAGTAGAGGTAGGATAAATAGAATCTATGTAACGTGTGTGTACACACACACACACACACACACACACACACACACACACACACACACACACACTTACTACAACATTGTGCAACACCATGAAAGGAGCTATGGCAGTGCCTGATCTTCATAAGCAATTAGGATCAGGGCACGGGTATCAGTCAGACTCCCACCTCACCCGACTTATCTTACATATCACTCAACACAAGGCAGCACTATGAGGTATCACCCCAGCTTCTGGTACCTACCTTAGGCATTCTAGGATCTAGCTTCCCCTCACCCCTTAGCTTTGTCTTCTTCATGTGTCATTCTTTCCTTCTCTAGTCTATGAGTTTATTTCTCTAATTTTCCAATTAGTTTTCTAATTTTCTTTGATGTATACTGTTAATCTACTCTCAATCCCACTCAAACTGAGACAGTTTGAAGTAGGGGTTTTCCCCACCATAGGACATAAGCAACCTAAGTGTCTACCGATGTCTCTAACAATGTAAGCATTACCCAGGCAATCAGAAAGGGGGAATATGCTACTCTACTGGAAGGGTGTCTTTTGCTCTTGCATTCAGAAAGAGTTCTTTGAAAATCTCTCACAGCAACTTCTTTCAGCACATGACCATATCTACTCTTTGGCTATACTTGCCCCAGCAGCTTTATGCAATTGGGTCACAAATATTACATCTTATTCCAAATGAAGAATTTCAATTCCCCCTCTACAAATCACATAGACTGTGAATGTATATCATTAGAATCATAATTTAGCATATCATATAGGTAGTCAAGTCAACCATATAGCTCAATGCACATACAGGTACTAAGAAATGTGGCTTATATTAGAATCATGTGTAGCTAGAAGCATTGTAGTATATACAATAAACATAACATGTAGAAAATAATAGCATATGTGACAACAATGTCACATATTAGATAAGGAACAATTTTCATTTAATAAATACACATGATTTCACATTCAGAATTATATGCAGTAAACAAATACATAAGTCACATACAGAAACATGATATATGAACATGGGGTAGTACATACATAATGTTGCATATTGGCATATAATATAGAAGCATAACAAGAAAATATATTGCTTAGAATGACATGAGGCATGTCTAATACATAGTAACATATGCTGTCCTTCTATTAAAAAAAACAAACATATATTGTAGGCACTCCAAAATGGATTTCACTTAGCTTTTTGCATAGGCACATCTTCTATTCATTAAGGCATCATAGGCAAGCTTGGTCACTGCCTAAATAGGCCTAATACTTTACCATGACCTCCTAAGCTTGTGGATGGTCAAGGTTGTGGTTGAACCCAGGCTCTATGGTTTTTCTTGGTTCCCTAGAGCTCCCCAAAATGAAAATATTAGGCCAGAAAGGTGCTATATCTGTATCCTAACCTCCTCTGTTCTAATTGTTATCTAACCAGAAGACCTATAGGATCAGAACAGGCTCGTGACTTCCCTTTAT
The DNA here is from genome assembly GCF_028583685.1 of Petaurus breviceps papuanus. Classification (NCBI taxonomy): domain Eukaryota; kingdom Metazoa; phylum Chordata; class Mammalia; order Diprotodontia; family Petauridae; genus Petaurus; species Petaurus breviceps. The sequence goes on along the minus strand of NW_027186425.1, from coordinate 16,087 downwards.
ACTGAGTACCAATACTCAATTTCTTCCTCATTTCAATTATTGACTTCAGAGTGATTGTATAGTTTTAACAATCAGATTGTCCTTATTAGGACCACAAGGTTATAGATTAAGAGTTGAAAGGGGGCTAAAAGACTGCCTAATTCAACCCCTTCATTTTACAGATGAGGAAACTTAGATTCAGAGTGGCAAAGTGACTTGTCCTGAATCAATTTATCTTATTTTCCATCATTCTTTTCCTCCTATTCAACAGAAAATACAACTAATTCATTAACAGTCAACGGTGGTGGTAATATATTAATGTCTTTCCAGGGCCTCATTACTCACTGTGGGGTATTTTGTAGACTAGTGGACTGCCCAATTTTTCAAACACTTAGTATGATATGGATTTCTACCATCCCACTAGCTTATGTGTTCCCTACACTAAAATATTTTAGCAAAACTAAGTTTGAAAAGTATAATACTGCTTACTCCTTTTCTAATTCTTATTAATTGAGGTCATTGCTAGGCAGTAGGCCTCTTTGACCTAATCTCTAAGTTGAGATACATGTTTATTTTGAGTTCTGAGGTACCAGGGTACAAGCCAATAGATAAACATGGTATTCACCCAAATTCTAGCAGTTATAGAATAAATTCTGCATTATCATGCTTAGAAGTATGGCATGTATGCACTAGAAATATTACATGCTGACCCTACTGAGCCTTCTGCTTAGGCCCCAGTATGACCAGCCCTTGAAGAATTATGCGGTTTCGACACTCAAACCTTGAGTCTTCTTGATTGCATTAAGATGTAGTGATAAAGGGACCTCCAGGGGTGGAGCCAAAATGGCAGAGTAAGCACTCAACTGTTCTCTCCCAACATTCCCTTCCAAACAATCTTAAAATAATGTCTTAAATCAAATTATGGAGTTACAGAACCCAGAATAGGTCAAAGTAACACATTCTTCCTGCTCAAGGCAACAGAGGAAATCAGAATAAGAAATCTTTGACATGGAGCAAGAGGCTGGCCTGGAGTCCATTTGGCTGAAACATCAGTGATGGAAAGAGATGGTGGCAACTGAAACAGCAGCAGATTCAGGGGCTCTCAAGCCAGAGATGGTAAGAGCACCTGGCAACTGATCAGAAAGAGATTGCAGTGTACTCCTGTGCTAGCACTAGACTCAGGATCAAACTCTGTTTGGCTATCACCTATACCAATTTCTGGCTTAAACTTCAAGTGTGGAGAGGAGGACTTTCAGTTAAGAAAGAGTAGAAGTCCTGAGCAGCAGTAACACTCCCAATCTGAAGGGAAGAGGGGCCATGAGGAGCAGTATCCAAGAGTACAGACTAAGAGAACAGTGACCACACTTCTCAGATCATACCACCTTGGAAGCAACCAAAACTTCCAAACCCCCAAACTAGTTCTGAAAACAACAGTATGAAAAAGCCTGAAGCTTGAAATAGTGCCCCTCCTCCACTCCCACCCTCAAGCCAGCAACACAAACCGACACTAACATAAAGTTTCAAATCAGAAATATAGTGAAAAAATAAGCAAACAACAACAAAAGAATCTTATCATAAAAAGTGCTACAATGGTGAAAGGGAAGATCAAGACACAAACTCAGAAGAAGACGATGAACTCAAAACAAGTACATTCACAGACTCAAAGAATTGTACACAACCGCCACAAAATTCCTGGAAGAGTTAAAAAATTATTTTCAAAATGAGAGAAATAGAGGAAAGATTAGGCAAAGAAAGAAAACTACGGAAAGAAAATTAACAGCTTGGTTAAAGAGGCACAAAAATACGGAAGAAAAATATTATCTTTAAAAAAACACAATTGACCAAATGGAAAAAATATACAAAATTTCACTGATGAAAATTATGTGTTAAGAAGGAGAATTGGGGTGGCTTGGTGGCTCAGTGAATAGAGCACAGTCTCTGAAGTCAGGAGGACCTGAGTTCAAATCTGACATCAGACATTTAACACAAAAACTAGCCATGTGAACTCGGGCAAATCACTTAACCCCAAATGCCCTCCAAAAAGCAAAAAAAAAAAAAAAAAGTAGAATTGACAAAATGGAAAAGGAGATCCAAAAACTCACTGAAGAAAATAATTCCTTAAAAATTAGAAATCGGCAAATGGAAGCTCATGACTTTATGGGACATCAAAAAACAATAAGACAAAGTCAAAAGACTGAAAAATAGAAGAAAATATTGGAAAAACTACTGATCTGGAAAATAGATCAAGGAGAGAGAATTTAATAATTACTGGATTACCTGAAAGACATGATTTTTTTTAAAGAGCCTAGACATCATAGATCAAGAACTTACTAAGGAAAACTACCCTGATATCCTAGAAGCAGAGGATAACATAGAAATTGAAAGAATTTATCAATCATTACATGATGGAGATCCCAAAATGAAGACTCTCAGGAATATTATAGGCAAATTAAAGAGCTCCCAGGTTAAAGAAAAAATACTTCAAGCAGTCAGAAAGAAATGATTCAAATACCATGTAGCCACAGTCAAGGTCACAGAAGATTTAGCAGCTACCATATTAAAATATAAGAGTACTCAGAAGATGATACTCCAGAAGGCAAAAGAGCTGGAATTACAATCAAGAATAACCTACCCAGCAAAACTGGTATAAATCTTCAATGAAATAGAGGAATTTTAAGCATTCCTGATGAAATAACCAGAACTGAACAGAAGATAGGACTTTCAAATATAAGACTTAAGAAGTATAAGAAGGTAAACATGAAAGAGAAATCATAAGGTTAAATCATTTACCTTTCCACATGGGAAAGCCAAACGATCAGTATCAAAAATGAAAAAAAAAGGTGAATATATATCACCGAAGATGAAATTAAAACAATTATTAGGAGCTATTTTGTCCTATTATATGCCAATAAATCTGATAATTTAAGTAAAATAGATTAATATTTCCAAAAATATAAATCACTGTTTAAGAGAAGAGGAAATAGTATAATTAAATAATCCTTTGTAAGAAAAATAAATTGAACAAGCCATAAATGAGCTCCCTAAGGAAAAATTCCCAGGGCCAGATGGATTCATAATTAAATTCTACCAAATATTTAGAGAACAATTAAATCTAATACTTTATAAACTACTTGGAGAAATAGGCAAAGAAAAAGTCCTACCAAATTCCTTTTATGACACAAGTGTTATTTTGCTACCTAAACCAGGGAAAACAAAAATAGAGGAAGAATACTATAGGCCAATTTCCTTAAGAAATATCAATTCAAAAAAAATAAATAAAATAGTAGCAAGGAAATTACAACATTATATCACAAAGATCATGACTTTAATCAGAAAGGCAAGGCTGGCTCAATATTCAGAAAGCTATCAGTATAATTGACCATCTCAATAACAAAAACAACAAAAATCATATGATTATTTCAATGATGAAGAAAAAAGCCCTTGACAAAATACCACACCAATCCTTATTAAAACCACTAGAAAGCAAAAGAATCAATGAAGCCTTTCTTAAAATGATAAATAATATCTATCTAAAACCAAGAGCAAGCATTATCTCTAATGGGGACGAACTTGAAGTCTTCCCAATAAGATCAGGAGTGAAGCAAGGATGTCCATTATGACCACCATTATTCAATATTGTACTAGAAATTCTAGCTATGGCATTAAGAGAAGAAAAAAATCAAAAGAAGTACAATAAACGATGAGGAAATAAAACTATCACTCTTTGTAGATGCTTTGATGGTGTACATAGAGAATCCTAGAGAATCAATGAAAAAGCTAGTTGAAATAATTAACTTTACAAAGTTGCAGGATATAAAATAAACTCACATAAGTCATCAGTGTTTCTATATACTAGTAATAAAACCAAGCAGGAGAGGATAGAGAAATTCCATTTTAAATTAACTGCAAAAATTATAAAATACTGGGAAGTCTACCTGCCAAGACAAACCCAGGGGTCAACAAACACAATTAAAAAACACTTTTCATTGAGATGGCTAGGTGGTGCAGTGAGTAAAAGCGCCGGCCCCAGAGTAGGGAGGACCTGAGTTGGGCTCTGGCCTCAGACACTTAACACAAAAAAATTAGCTGTGTAAACTTAGACAAGTTACTTAACCCCAATTGCCCTCCAAAAAAGGCAAAAAACAAACAAACACTTTTCACACAAATAAAGTCAGATTTAAACAACTGGAGAAATGTTAGTTGATCATGGTTAAGCCCAGTCAATATAATAAAAATGACAATTGTACATAAGTTAATTTACTTATTCAATGCTATGACAATCAAAACACCAAAGAGCTGACTTATAGAGCTAAATAATAATAATAACAATAACAAAACTCTCTTGAGGTAAGAACAAATGAACACTGAGTGCAGATTGAAACATACTTTTTCAACTTTTAAAAAAAATTTTGTTTGTGTTTTCTTTTGCAACAAGGCTAATATAGAAATGTTTTGCATGACTTCCAAAGTAAAATCAACATAAAATTGCTTGTCTTCTCAAGGGGGGGAGGGGAATGGGAGGGAGAAATAGAATTTGGAACTCAATTTTTAAAAATATTGTTAATTATGTCTAAAGAGTTATAAAACTATCTATACCTTTTGACTCAGCCAGATCAATATTAGGTCTGTTTCTCAAGATGATTAGGGGGAAAAGGAAAGAAACCTATATTTTCTAAAATGTTTATAGCAGGTCTCCTTGTGGAGGCAAAGAACAAGAAATTGTGGGGATGCTGTTTAATTCAGAACTGGCTAAACAAGTTTTGGTATATGATCTTGATGGAATACTACTCTGGTAAAAGAAATTATGAATTCCATAATTTTAGAAAAACATAGAAAGACTTGCACAAAATAATGAAGAGTGAAATGAGCAGAACCAAAAGAACTTTGTGTGTAGTAACAGCAATATTATTTTAAGAACAACTTTCAGCAACCAAGTCATTTTGACTATTATAAATACCTAAATTAAGTACAAAGGACCTATGATAGAAGATGCTATCTGCATCCAGAGAAAGAAATGATAAATAGAAGTATGTATAGTATGGGATTTATACATATATACATATTTGTGTCTAATGGTAGCCATATCTGGGAGAGGGGTGGAAGAAAAAGAAAGTTAGAAAGTTGCATGATAACTTTATTATATATTTAAAAGGAAAACAACTTATACATAATAGATTTGCAATCCTCTTTTCTTCTATTCTACTTTATTATGGAAATTCTTGTCTTGTTTCTTAAATTCAGAACAAAATTATTTTAATAAAATAATTATTAAATATTTTTACATATGGGGAAATATTTAGTAAATTAAATAAAATGAAATTTAAAAAACAAAATGAAATTGGAAAATATTTAACAATAAATAAAAATACAATAAAACACACAAAAAAGCTATAGTGATAGACTTTTTTTCTTTTGGCTTTTTGGAGGCAGGGAAGGCAGGGCAATTGGTGTTAAGTGACTTGCCCAAGGTCACAGACCTAGAAAGTGTTAAGCGTCTAAGACAGAATTTGAACTCAGGTTCTCCTGACTTCAGTACCAGTGCTCTGTTCACTGTGTCACCTAGCCATCCTAGTGATAGGCTTCTTTTTTAAAATTAAATTTTATGTTTATTTTTAGTTTGCATCATTTATTTCCACAAGATTATGAGTTACATATTTTCTCCCCATCTTTCCCCTACCCACCACCCTAAAACAGGGATCTCACTGTATACCCCCTCCCCCAATCTGCTCTCTCCTATATCCTCTCCCATTCCCCCTCTGACTTTCTGGAAGGGCAAGATGGATCTCTATACCCCAGTGCCTGTATATCTTACTTCCCAGTTGCATGTAAAAATATAATAATAATAATAATGATATATTTTTAAAATATTTTATTTTAAAACTTTGAATTCCAGATTCTTTCCCTTCCTCCCTTGTCACCCACCCTTACTGTAAAGATAAGCAATTCAATATAGGTTGTACGTGTGTAGCTACACAAAACATTTCCATAGTGGATATATTGTGAAAGACTGACTATATTTCCCTCCATCCTATCCTGCCCCCCCCCACTTGTTCTATTCTCTCCTTTGACCGTGTCCCTTTTGAAAAGTGTGTGCTTCTAACTACCCTCCCCTCAACTTGCCCTCCACTCAATCATCCTCCTTCTTATCCCCTTCCCCCTTACTCTCCTGTGGGATGGGATACCCTATTTACTGTGTATGTCATTCCCTCCCTTAGCCAAATTCAATGAGAGTAAGGTTGACCCATTCCCTTTTCCTTCCTGTTCTTCCCCTCCATTGTAACAGTTTTCTCTTGCCTCTTCTAGATGAGATAATTTACCCCATTCTGTCTCTCTCCATCTCCTCTCATTATATTCTTCTCTCACTTCTCAATTTCACCTTTTAAGTATCATCTCTTCTATTCAATGGATCCTGTGCCCTCTGGTTATGTATACCTGTACACATATATACACATACTCACGTATGTATTTATATACCCATATACCCTCCTATATAATTTATATATATATATATATATATGCATGTGTGTGTATACAAACACACATTTATATTCCCTTCAACTATCCTCATACTGAGAAAAGTTTAATAAGTTAAAATTTTCATTTTTCCATGTAGGAAGGTAAATAGTTCAACTTTGATGAGTTCCTTATGATTTCTTTTCCCTGTTTACTTTCTCATGCTTCTTTTGATTCTTGTATCTGAATGTCAAATTTTCTATTCAACTCTGGTTTTTTCATCAAGAATGCTTGAAAGTTCTTTAGTTCATTGAATGACCATATTATCTCCTTAAACATGATACTCAGTTTTGCTGGGTAGGTGATTCTTGGTTTTAATCCCAGCTCCTCTGAACTTTGGAATATTTCAAACCCTTTGATCCCTAAATGTAGAAGGGGCCAGATCATGTGTTATCCTGATTATGTTTCCACAGTATTCAAATTGCTTCTTCTTGGCTGCTTGTAGTATTTTCTCCTTCATCTGGGAAATCCAGAACCTGGCTATAATATTCCTTGGAGTTTTCTTGTGGGGATCTTTTTCAAGAGGTAATCCGTGGATTCTTTCAACCTCTATTTTGCCCTCTGGTTCTACAACATCCAGGCAATTTTCCTTGAGAATTTCTTGAAGGATGATTTTGAGGATCTTTTTTTGATCATGGCTTTCAGGTATTCCAAAAAATTTTTAATTATCTCTCCTGGATCTATTTTCTAGGTCAGTGGTTTTTCCCATGAGATATTTCACATTGCCTTCTATTTTTTCTTTTGTTTGGATCTGTTTAATAGTATCTTGATTTCTCATAGAGTCATTAGCCTCCATTTGCTCCAATCTAATTCTGAAGGAATGATTCTCTTCAGTGAGTTTTTGAGATTCTTTTTCCATCTGGCAAATTTGGTTTTTTAAGGCATTTTTCTCCTCATTGCCTTTTTGAGCCTTTTTTGCCATCTGAATTAGTCCATTTTTAAGGTGTTATTTTCTTCAGTCAGGTTGTTGACTCTCATTTCATAATTTTCTTGCATCATTCTCATTTCTCTTCCCAATTTTTCCTCCACTTCTCTTATTTGATTTTCAAAATCCTTTGTAAGCTCCTCTATGGCCTATAACCAGCTCATATTTTTCTTGGAAGCTTTTGGTGCAGGAGTTCTGACTTTGCTGTCTTCCTCCTGTTCCATGCTTTGATCCTTTTTGTCCCCAAAATAAGAGTGTAAAATTGGATTACTCTGTTTGCTTTGCTTCCTTTGCTTGCTCATGTTGCCACTAAATTACTTAACTTTTGAGCCTTTTGCCGTAGTAGAACTCTGCTACCAGAAACGGGAGCTTTATCCCAAACACTGCTGGAGGTATTAGTTGGGTGCCTTCTCTGAAGCTTCCACATGCTCTGGCAGATGGCTCATGCACCCCCGGACCTCCACCCTAGATAGCAACCCAGATCCAAGCAGGTTAAAGCAAGAGCAATTACCCCTCAGAATGGTGACTTGGTCCCCTTAAAATCTGCAGACCAGGAGCTCAGAAGCAGCCATGAGGTGGTGGCTGCATGGCCGCAGTGCCTCAGCATCTTCTTGCCTCGGGGGCAAAGTCTGGATTACACTCCCAAATTCCCATATCCCAAAGTCCACACTGCACTGACCTCTCACTTTGTCTTTGGCTTCTGTGGGTTGATAATTCTGGAAACTGCCACAGCTGCTCGTGATCTGAAGTCCCTTCAGCCGGCAGCTGGTCAGGCTGCCCTAAGGCTATAACCTCATGCTTACACGGCGCTGGGTTCAGCTCCCAGAGTGTTTGCTAGCAGCTTCCTGCCAGCCAGCCAGACTGTCCTCAGTGGGAGGTTAGCTTCTCTGTGTCATTTTGTGGGTTCTATAGCTCCAAAGTTTGACTAGAGTCATTTTTTATATGAATTGGAGGAGGTGGGAGCAAGAGCTGCCCAGAAGTCCTGTTTCTATGCTGCTATCTTGACTCTGCCCCTAGATTCTTTTTTTTCATTGTGACTTTCAGGTAGTCCAATAATTTTAAAATTATGTCTCCTGGATCTATTTTCCAGGTCAGTGATTTTTCCAATGAGATATTTCACATTGCCTTCTATTTTTTTTTTTCATTTGTTTGGATCTGTTTAATAGTATCTTGACTTCTCATATAGTCATTAGCTAATTCTGAAGGAATTATTCTATTCAGTGAGCTTTGGGAATTCTTTTTCCATCTGGCAATTTCAGGTTTTTTTAAGGCATTCTTCTTTTCATTGGCTTTTTGAGCCTCTTTTGCCATTTGAGTTAGTCTATTTTTAAGGTGTTATTTTGTTCAGTCTTGTTGTTGCCTCTCTTTTCATGATTTTCTTGCATTATTCTCCTTTGTCTTCCCAATTTTTCCTCCACTTATCTTATTTGGTTTTCAAAGTCCTTCTTAAGCTCCTCTATGGCCTACTGTAACCAATTCATATTTTTCTTGAAACTTTTGGTGCAGGAGTTCTGACTTTGTTGTCTTCCCCCTGTTCTATGCTTTGATCCTTTTTGTCCCCACAATGGGAATCCAAAGTTGGATTGCTCTGCTTGGTTTTCTTCCTTTGCTTGTTCCGGTTGCCACTCTTACTTGACTTTTGAGCCTTTTGCCACAGTAGAACTCTGCTTCCAGTTTGTCCCAAATTGCTGGGATTTTTGAAGCTGCTGGAACTATTAGTTGGGTGCCTTCTCAGAAGCCTCCACAGGCTCTGGCACCTGGTCACACACCCCAGGACCTCCACCCAGGACAGTGATCCAGATCCAAGCAGGTTAAAGTAAGAGTGATTACCGCTCTGAATGGTTGCTTGATCCACCTACAATCTGTAGGCTGGGAGCTCTGAAGCAGCTACTCAGTGGTGGTGCCATGCTTAAGCCACTTCTCCCTCCAGGGGAAAAGGCCAGACCACACTTTCAGTCCCCCTTTTCCCAAAGTCCACACTGACCTTTTACTTTGTCTTTGGTATTTATGGGTTGATAATTCTGGAAACCACCATAGCTGCTGGTGATTCACTCTCTTGAATTCCCTCCAGCCACGGCTGGGCAGGGCTACCCTGAGGCTAAAACCTTGGGCTCATGTGGGGCTGGGCTCTGCTCCCAGCAAGCTGCAATGGCCCCTTCCTGCTGGCCTGCCAGAGTGCCTTCAGCAGGAGGTGTGTTTCTCTCTGTTACTTTGTGGGTTTTGTAGCTCTAAAGTTTGTTTAGAGTCATATTTTACAGGTATTTGAGGTGATTATTGGGGGGAACTCAGGGAGTTTTCCTGCTTTTATGACACCATATTGGCTCCGCCCCCCTGATAGACTTCTTAATTGCTATCAAAGTTCTTAAGTAGTAATTGCTCCTTAAGTAGTTTGCTCTTCAAAATTCTGTCTTGATCAAAGTAGACCCTAACAAGAAAGTCATATAGAAAGGAATACATATCCCATACTTCTGTAGCCATGATTTCATTCCACCCTGGAGTGTTTTGTGTGCTGCTACTCAAGTATGACCCAAAGCTGGTGGAGAGAATGCTGACACAAGACTGTGGCCCTATGTGAGGGGTAGAGTGGTGGAAGAGTTCCTTCAGGGAGAGACACATATGGTACCAGATTCTCTTTGGGACCTATACTTTGTAGAACAAGAGATACTAGGGGTATCCCTAGAACCTTAAAGGGGACATAGAGTTGGCCTTGCTCTAGAATGAGTCCTTTGTATCACTAAATGTCACAAGATCCCTTATGGCACTTTAACAGCTACAGAAACTTTCTAGATCTTAATTGGCTATGCTTGTGAATACTGAATAAAGCTAACTACTACTTGTAGAAGGCTAACTTTTCTTGTTTTCTTCTAG
>NW_027186425.1:4266-5792 GCF_028583685.1 Petaurus breviceps papuanus | reverse complement strand
CATATTCCAAACTCCAAACTATAGTTCACTTATCTCAGGTATGTCTAACTCTTTGTGATCCTATTTGGGGTTTTCTTGGTAAAGACACTGGAGTGGCTTGCCATTTCCTTCTTGACCTCATTTCACAGATGAGGAACTAAGGCAAACAGGGTTAAATGACTTATCCAGGTTCACACAGCTAGTTAAGGGTCTGAGGCTGGATTTGAACTGGGGTCTTCCTGACTCCAAACCCAGTGCTCTATATACTGTGCCATCTAGCTACTCCAAACTCATTTCTTTTCCCAAAAACCTACTGTTCTTTATAACTTTCCAGTTTTAGTCACAGGTACCATCATCTTTCCAATCACTCACTTTTACAACCTCAGTCATTGTTGACTTTTTTACTATCCCTTACTCATCTTATCAATTTGACTCCTACAACATCTTTTGCATCCATTCCCTCTTCTCCACTCACACAGCCACAAACAACCCCAGTTTAGCCCCTCATCATTCCTTACCTTAATTGGACTCCATGTCTCCAATCTTCTCCTTCTCCATCCATACCTCACACAGTTTCCAAAGTGATGTTGCTAGAATATTAGAATGAGCATGGCACTTATTTGCTCAGGAAATTCCAGGGGCTCCCCACTGCCTATATGTTCAAGTCCAGACTCCTTTGTACACCACTGAAAATTATTCACAAAGGTACTAGGTTTAGAACCAACCGTCCTTAGACACATTACTACATTTCAAGTTAAGCAGGCAGTTTCTCAGGAGCAGCCAGGTGGCTCAGCAAGTAAATAGCAGCAGCTCCAGTGTCGGGATGACCTGGGGATCAAATCTGGGCTCAGATACTTAGCACTACATCCAGAAATAACTGGCCGTGTAACCTTGAGAAAGTTACTTAACCCCGACTTCTTTAAAAAAATAAAATAAAATAAAATTTAAGCAGGCAGCTTCTGGCCATCAAAATGTACCTTCCTTTGGAAAGGAGAAAGAGAGAGAGAGGGAGAGGAGGAGCTGAGTTACTCAACTATCTGGGTCCCCATTCAGGCAGTTAAGTCTACTCATAGGTTGTGTTTGTCCTAAATTTTGTAAGAAGACCATGGCAGCAGAGAAATGATGACATGATGAATATCTGGTCACTGGATCCAGATGGCCCTGGAGGAGACAGTGAGGCTGATGACTTTGCACAGACTTCCCTCACTCATATCAAAGTCAACTGCAAGTCATGTCACCATTTCCCTGATGCCATGATCCTCTTTGAAAACAAAGGACAAACACAATAACAACAACAGCAACTGGCTTTCAGGTGCTCATGAAATGTGGTAATAATTTTAAAGTGCTTAGCACAGTTCCAGGCACATAACAAGCACCTAATAAATATTTGTTCTCTCTCCTCACCCCCATGGCCAATCCAGTCAAACTGGCCAAGCTGTCATCCCTCACCTAGGACATTCCATCTCTTCTCATGCCTGGAATGTCATTACTTCTACCCCTTAGAATCCCTTGTCTCTTTCCAAGACTATCTCAAGTGCTACTTCCTA
>NW_027186425.1:0-4256 GCF_028583685.1 Petaurus breviceps papuanus | reverse complement strand
TAATTACCAGGAAATCTGAGTGTGATAGTCAGTATATTCCATTGAGAATCATGTGACCTGGTTTCTAATCCAGTCTCTACCATCATCTAGTTTTTGAAGCTGGAAAGAGGACCTCATCTAGTCCATCTTGTTCAACCCTTTCATTTTACAGGGTTGAAAATTGAGTTCCCAAGAGTTTAAATGACTTGCCCATGAACAAAATACTAGTAAATTACAGGGTCAAGGTTCAAAGCCAAGTCTTCTGACTCCGAATACAGTGACCTTTCCATTATACCACATCATTCTTGCCTTCTCTGAACATTAGTATCCCCTCTGCAAAATAAGAGAATTGATTAAATGATCTTCTGAGATTTCTTCTTGTGAAAAAATTCAGGATTGCCTTCTCAATGAGGGGGAGGAAGAAGGAAAAGAATTTGAAAAAATAATATTAAAATTGTTGTTACAGATAATTGGGGAAAATATTAAATTAAAAAAATAATTACAGCTTAAAGAAAATTCAGTTATTCTAGGCCACATTCCAAATTTCAATTTGTCCACCCATATGTACAAATATGCGCACCAATGAATCCATGAGCATTTAGTAAGTACATCATATGTGATAGGCACTGTACAGAATACTGTCTCCTTTTTCAGGGAGATTATACTCTGTAACATGGATATACTTAAGTATACATGAAATTCATATAAAATAAATATAAAGCAATGTTTTTCTTGGCAAGGTGGGACAGTGGAGAAGAGGCACTAGCAGGTTCCTAAGAAATCTCCAAAAAATTTTGGATGGCCCAAAATAGCCTTGAAGTAGGAGTGAGTTGCAATTCGTGAATCTATATAAGCATGATGATCTCATAGTGTCTGGACTTTCCAATTTCTTTTTTTTTTAAGCAATTGGCGTTAAGTAACTTGCTCAAGGTTACACAGCCAGTTATTTTTTGTGTGGGTGCCAAGTATCTGAGTCCAGAACTGATCTCGGGTCTCCTGACGCCAGGGGTGGCGATCTCACTCACTGCACCACCTGGCCGCCCCTGGACTTTCCAATTTCTACCTTGCTACTTCCTGAAATCATTCAATATCTAAAGCACATTAAAAAAAAAAAACTTAACCAACCAGGGTAAAGTGAGTGCTTCCTTGGTCAATTCTCACCTACCCATCTCCAGAAGTCTATCTCTAGTACCCATTAAAAAATAAAAATATGAAGAAACATCTTTCCACCAAAGAAGGAATCTTATCCTTGCGAACAAATATTCTACAGAACTGCCATTCCTTTCTGACTCCAAGGGAAGTGTGCCACCTAATGATGCAATCACATTATTGATTGCATAGTGGACAAGCTTAGACATAGAAACCACATCAGCCTGGATAACATGTTAGAGATTTCTATCTGGATCAATACTCTCACTTTACCAGTATGGACAATGAGACTTCAAGAGGTAAAATGTGCCCATTCAGCTGCCTGTAGTCTCCCTTCCAGATCTAAATTTTGCAGTCCTATGAAAGACATGAGCCTGTTGTCTGGTCAGAAGCAAAGGTCAGAATGAATAATTTTGAGAGGTAGAAATAGGCTATTCAGAACCAAACCTGAGTTTCTTGCTTGTTCACCTATGATTTTATTTGTCTTAGAATGGGAAAAGTATGGAATTTGCCTTCAAAGGAGCTGGATTCAAAACATATATCTTATGCTTTCTACCATTATGACCTTTGGGAAGTCATTTAACTTATTAGTGCCTCAGTTTCCTCATATGTAAAATATAGGGATTTTGGACTATGGGGCTTTTGAGACCCTTTTTAGTCCTGCATTTGTGATCTCCATGATCTATAATCTTCCTCTTTCAAAAGGAATGAGAATATACACTCAGCATTGGAATTACAGATTATTGAGCAGACCAGTGGAATGTCAATTCTAGGTTGGCAATGAAAACTCTCTACTGATACCCAATGGAAGGAACAAATGAGATTGTCCATTGACCTTAGAAAACATATATATATATATATATATATATATATATATATATCCTTCAAATGGATATCCTAGATTTTTAGGTACTGAGAATAGTTTGAATAAGATTTAACTACAATGTAAAATGTTGAAATAAACTGTAACAAATTATGTAATAACTAAGGTTTGGGACAGGGGGCAAGGAATGAGCACAATTATCAGGGAGTTCATTGAGAAACTGATTAAAACAGAAAATGCCTCCATTGTGTAACATCTACATAAATCATACCCCATTGGCTTACCTCCCCTTCACCACATGCAGCCTTAGAAAGGCAAAAGGAATTCCATGTTATCCATGAGCTGGTTTATCAGATATGAAGGCAATGTTTTTTGTTTTTTGTTTTTTAGAAAGGACTTATCAGCGTGACCAGAGCTGGCTAGCCCAAGTGTGAATTGTGCTACAAATATACTTTCTAGGCTCCCCAGGGCTAAAGCTAAAATCTCCCAGTTTGTTTTCCCTGTTTGTTTGTATTTTTCTAACCTCTTGACTATTGAGGTGCATTTCTGGGTCAGTACCCCTGAAAAAAAAAGCAAGGAATTAACACTGCTGAAAGGAACTCCCTGCCCAGGCTACCTTGTGTCTTGTTTGCTGACTAACATTTCAGCTCCTACAGAAAAGTACTAGACAGTTGGAAGTGAGATCTATGATCTGGAGGTGCCACTCTAGACCAGCTCTATAGCTATGGCCCTTCTTAATGCAACAGTTCTCTTCTTTATCCTTTTGAGCACAATGAAAAATATCCAGCCAGAAAGCTGCAAGGCAAAGGTCTGGCTTCTGAGTTTCACATTCCAAACCAAGAAAGTAGGGGCAAAGGATCCTACTTCCTCCAGATCTAATCCCATTACCTGCCTCACCTCACCTCTGTGGGGACATTCACATTCCCACAGTCGGCTGATAAAATGCAGTCAAGCAAAAGCCATCTTGGCAGCCCTGTTTCTCTGTCCCTTTAAGGAGACTTTGATGTTCATTCATTTTTCTTTGTGTGTTCATGGCATCTCCTTTTTTCTTAAACTATTTGGACCACAGTCCTCTTATAGAAAGTTTGACATCTATCTCCTTCATAGAGATGTGGCAATAATTAGGCAATGCTTTCAAAAACGTTCTTTTAGCTCCTCAAACAAAACAAAGTGACAATACACACACACACACACACACACACAAAACTTCTTAAAGACCCCAGAAATCTCCCTAACACTAAAGCTATAGGGTATGGAGAGTTATGGTAAAGGAGGTTTAGTATCACACCATGAATTTCTTATTAGCTAAAGTAGCAGAGTATTCTAGGGGAGAGACAGGAGAAAGTATGTTCTAAGTGGTCAAAAAAAAAAACCCACCATCTCCCCCAGCCAACATGGAAACAATCCAGGATGCTGTTTTCAAGAGCCCTAGAAACGACAGCACTCTTCATAACCACCAGCCGTCCAAGCCCCTGCCATCATCTATAAAAAGAGGAAATCTTGCGGGAAAGGGACACTGTAGCTAAAACATCTTATACATGTGGTCTTCAAGCAAATAGAATATACATTTTTTGAGAGCCAGGAAAGTCTTGGTTTTCTCTTTGTGTTATGAGTTCTTAGTGTACAATGCTTGCACACAGCAAATATTTAATAATGACTTTTTCTTTTTTTCTTTTTGGAGGGGGGAAGGTAGGGCAATTGGGGTTAAGTGAGTTGCCCAAGGTCACATGGCTAGTTTTGTGTTAAGTGTCTGCAGTTGGATTTGAACTCAGGTCCTTCTGATTCCAGGACCGGTGCTCTACTCAATGCACCACCTAGACTTTTTCAATCAAGAGAACAAGAACTATTTAACAGATACTATGATGAATTCTAGACATAAATAAAAAAGAAAAACATCCCTTGCTGCCAAGGCAGCCATAAAAGAAAAAGAAAAAAATAGCCCCTAGTCTCAAAGTGCTTACATAAAAATAGGGAAAATAATATATATGAATCAAAATATAGAAGATGAGTACAGAGTTGAGGAAAGATAACCTTAGTGAGTTTTAGAGCAATGGAGAGGAATGGTCCTAGAAATGCATCCTAGAGGTGGTGACCTTTAAGCTGTTGTAATGGTAAAGGCAATTTGAAGATCTTCCTTGTCCCTTAATAGGCCTAAGGGAATTTGAAGGTCTTCTTTGCTTTGAAGATCTTCTCTCCCCACTACTAGACTGAATATACTCATATGTAACCAGTAGTGGGAGGAGCTTGCTGAATGGTGGAGCAGAGGCCACAGGAAGCTGGGAGTCAGAACAGCAAGAACTGTGGG
>NW_027186424.1:0-11384 GCF_028583685.1 Petaurus breviceps papuanus | reverse complement strand
TCTCTCTCTCTCTCTCTCTCTCTCTCTCTCTCTGTCTCTCTCTCTGTCTCTGTCTCTCTCTCTCTGTCTCTCTATCTCATGCTTCAATCCTACATGCTTCATGTGCTGCTGGACCTCACCACCACCAGAATGTCCAAGATAAGTCACCTGTGTCTGCAGAAGACTCCAAGATCTATACAACCAGCCTTCATCTTTCTCCCCAGCTCAGTCTCACAGATCCAACTAAAAATATCCACAAAGATGTCCTACAGACTTCTCACACTTCATGTATCCAAAACAGAACTCATTATCTTACTTCCTAAGCCTTCTTCTCCTAAACATTTGGATGATAGCATAATCATCCTCCCAGTCACAAAATTTACAGCCTCAGAGGAAGCATACTCTTTCCTCTCCTCCCATATTCATTCAGTTGCTATTCACTTTCTACAACTCACACATTTAAATTTTAACTTTTACTCTTTACTAATATGACTACCTTCTTAATTCAGGCCCTCCTCACCTCTTTCTTAGACTATTGTAGAAAAACTAGTAATTCTCTCTGCTTCCAGCATTTTCCCTTTGCAATCAGTGGTACCTACCACTGAAAAAATAATCTTCTTAAACCATAGTCCTTGACCTTACTCAGAATTCTTAAGTTACTCCCTAATGTCACTAAGAAAAAAAATACAAACTAGTCAGCTTGTCATTTAAAGTTCTTCACGGATTGGCTTCACCTGTCTTTCTGAATTTATTTTACATTGCTCCTCTTCAAGAAGCTTGGAACTCCATCTCACATGTCCATGACTTTACCCAGGCTGGCCTCCATATTTAGAATGTTCTCCCTCCTCACTTTTTCCCTTTCTTCCACTCCAGAATCAGCTCAAGTGCTGCTACCTCCTAATTTTTTCCTTTCCTATGTTCCTAGTTCTATCTCCCTTCTAAAATTATTTTGTATTTGCTTATCTTTTTATGCCTTGCATACAATCCAATCTAATCAGAAATTTGCTAACCATGTTATATGAACAGTTCAATTTTAAGAAGTTTCATTTTCAACCTATCCTCTTGTGAAACACAAAGGAAAACAGGACAGAGAAGAAGAGCTAAAATGATTTGGTGACTGACCTCCAAGCAACAGTTGTAGTGATTTACTCTTTCATCTATCATAAATTTCACTGGGTCCCAGTAATATTCCATTGTTCAGTTCCTCAAAGACAATGAATTACACCTTCTTGGTGACCTCAGTCTCTACCACTGTTTCTATCTCCATATTGCTTTGTGTCTTTATATGTCTCTGTCTCTAATTATATCTGTACCTTACAAAAAGAAACACAATAGAAAATTCTCAGAAAAATTATCTCATGCTAGATTTTAGGTAGGTGGGCAGATAAGTTGGTAGATAGAACATTTATTAAGTGCTTAGAATTTGTGTGGCACTGTGCTAAATACTGGTGATACAAATGCAAGCCAGACATTTCTTGCCCTTGAGGAGCCAATATTCTAATTAATAAAGACAATACACAATGAGGAATTGGAAGGGAGGATAGGGGGTAAAGAATGGAAGAGACTTGAAGGCCTGGACTTATGTATAATGAAGCAAGAGCTAAAAGAGCCAAGGGATCTAGGATCAACTTAGCTAGAGTCCAGACTGGAAGCAATGGTCTGAGTAAAGGCAGAATGGCTGGATCTAGAAATCAAAAGAATCCCTCTGATGATTTGGTATGGTAATTGTCTACATACTTGGTCTATTAGTTCTGTTCTGGTTTTATCAGCCATGTCAGGTCTAGTTATAGATCTCAGATATCTTTAAGTATTCACTGAATTGGTCCAGTAAGGATTTAGCTAGACCTGGAATTTTATTTTTGTAGAGAACTTCTGGTGAGAAAACTTTCTCTGTTATGGCTAATTAGCATCTATTTTGCAACTTGATTTTTGAGAATTACCTGGTAGCACTGAGAAATGAACTTGCCAAGGGTCACAGAGGCAGGAATTGAGCCTAGATCTTTCTGATTTTGAGACTTGTTCTGTATTCACTACCACTATGCTGCTTTTCCTTAAGGGAATATATAAGGCATAGGTAACATTTGTACAGCATTTTAAAGTTTGCAAAGCACTTTTTATTTGTAATCTCATTTGATTCTTATAAAGAATCCTGTGAGGTGGGTGCTATTTTTATCCCCATTTAACAGATAAGAAAAAGTGAGGCTGAGAAAGGTTATCGAGGGTCACTGTAATGGGAATGGGAATTTGAAGATCTTCCCTGTGCCTTAATGAGCCTAAGGGAAGAGGTAGCTAGGTGGTGCAGTGAATAGAGCACCAACCCTGGAATCAGGAGGACCTGAGTTCAAATCCAGCCTCAGACACTTACCACAAGAACTAGCCGTGTAACCTTCTGCAAGTCACTTAACCCCAACTGCCCTCCAAAAAGCAAAATAAATAAATAACAAGCCTAAGGGAATTTGAAGACCTCGCCCGATTTGAAAATAAACTCTGCCACCTAGTAGGCTAAATGTAGTCACATAGAGCCTATGGTGGGAGAAGTTTGCTAAAGGGTAGAGCAGAGCCCACAGGAAGCTGGGAGAGAGACAATGGGAGAGAGAGGATGCTCAGGCAAGGAGTTAGTCAGGTTTGTGAGTAAATATTGATCTTGTATTGGCTTGTGGGAAGGCTAAAGGATGGCATGGCTCTGCTACGTTGTGGTACACCAACTTCTATGTTGCTATGATGGATTTATTTTCCTGATATTGGGATTTGGTATTCTGGTGTCTGAATAAATGCTTTGCTTCTGTCCTCTATATGGAGACTTTGCTGTATTTAACAATCAAGCACCATGCAGGAATATTTATAGTCACTGTTGGTATATTTATCAGGATCGTGGGTGCCATAAATATTACATTAGCACTACAGTCATAAAAATCTTAAGTGTCTGAGGGAAGATTTGAAGTCAGGTCTTCCTGATTCTCAAGTTCATTGCTCTATATATTTTAGCACTTAATTGCCCAAATTCTGGTTGCTAGGAAATATCCATTTTTTATTTTGTTACTATGCCACCTAATGTGGTTAATTGGTCACTGAAAAACATGCTTTTTAAGTGAGATAATGTTACAGGGATATGGGGAGTGGCCAATTAATCACATTAGGTGATATATGCTAGTATGTCTCCTTATTCTTATGTACCTATGCCAAGACACAGTAACTAGGCAATCTCATAAAATGAAAGCATATCAGGATGTTTCCTGACAAGCAACACATGGCCATACTATCCTATAGCCTCAAAAATGTATACTAAAGAAGGGTTCATGGCCTCAAGGTCAAACACTCTTATCAGGTTTGTTTGTATTTTTTTTTACACAAAAGAGACTTTGCTTAGGTTAATTCAATTAAGGATATTCCTAGCACAAGCAAAGTCTTTGAATTGAGGAGGAAAGTGCTGTCACTCTACTTAGTTTTCCATCTAACAATGAGTAGGTCATTATTTATATTCATTATTCATACTACACTGACAGTTATGGCATTATGTCTATATAGCAAGTCCCCCCCCCCAAAAAAAAAGTCCAGAGAAAAATGCTTATTCATTAGACCTTAAATTTAACTTTAAAATTCTGTTTCCAAGGCTCTAGTAGGTTATGGATGTGATTGACCATGTTCAGAGAGTTAAAATCTGAAAACAGCAATCAATAAACTTTCAATATGCATATTTTCCATCATTCATTATTTCAATCAATATTACTGGGACCCAATCATAATAATATGAGTCTATAGTCTTGAAAATGTATAAGCTTAAGAGTAAAGCTTAGATAGCAGGTTTTCCTGTGTACCAGCAGCATCATAAGACCAAAGGGCTAAAAGGGATCTTGAGACATCACAATATTAGAGATTTAAAATTAAAAGGAATTTTAGAGATCATTTGACCCAAAAAAAACTGTCATTTTAATAATTGCTAGCATTTATATAGGGCTTTTAAGGTTGGAAGAGAGCATTACAGATATTGTGTCATTTTATTCTCACAATATCCCCAGGAGTTGTGTTATGATTATTCCCACTGTAGAAACAGGGAAACTGAGGCAGAGAGAGGTTAAATGACTTGTCTAGGATGGCACTGCTAGTAAGTATCAGAGGGCAGATCTGAAGTCAGTTCAAATGTGGCATCACTTTCTCCCTATTATGCCATCTAGTTGCTTCAAGTAGTAGAAAAGTGTACTATACTTAAAGTAAAGAGAAGGGGCGGCCAGGTGGCACAGCGAGTAAGAGCACCGGCTCCAGTGTTGAGAAGACCTGGAGATCGAATCCCGGGCTCAGACACTTAGCACCCACCCAGAAACCCCTGGCCGTGTAACCTTGAGCAAGTTACTTAATCCCAATTGCTTAGGGGCGGCCAGGTGGCTCAGCGAGTAAGAGCACCGGCTCCAGTGTCGGGATGACCTGGATCAAATCCGGGTTCAGATACTCAGCACCACACCCAGAAATAACTGGCCATGTAACCTTGAGCAAGTTACTTAACCCCTATTGCTTTAAAAAAAAAATAAAGTCAAGAGAAGCTTGGGTTTGAATTCTGTCCACTTGACCATGGGGGCAAGTCACTCAACCTTTCTAAGTTTCAGCTTCTACATCTATAAAGTCTGGTAAATTATACCTATAGTCCTTCATCTTGACTTGCTTTATGAAACTTCACATATGTGTATATTATACATATATGCGCATATTATATATGTGTATATGTATGTGTACATATAAACATTGTATATAGGTATAAATATGCACAAACATGCCCACACACATGCAATGCATTGTGCATAGACATATATCATGGTTATGTTTAGACATACATGTGTGTTTATATGTACATTCCATGCATGTATGTATACACATATGCACATATACATGGATTCACATGTGTGTGCATGTGTACTGTGTGCATATACCATGCTTAGGCTTGCCCAAATGTGGGTAACAGAGTCCTGCAATTCTGTAGCAGCGCTTATGGTACTAAATGCTTACCAGCTACAGATAGGGTTTATTACTCTTCACAGAGAATAAACAAGCTTCAAAAGACTCCAGGAGCTACTAAACAAATACAAAAAACACACAAAAAAAGTTCTCTAATAGCCTACTGACTCCCTTTAGAAGGAAACTGCATTTGGAGATTTCTTTCAGGGTAACTCTTTGCCATTTGAGTAAATTCTTCTGTTACACACTATATGGTTCCCCAGAGACTCTGGTATCTTCCCATATATTTTAGACTCCTTCAAGAAGGAAATATACTTTGGAGGCTAGTAAAAAAGCAATGCCCTTTCTATAAGAACTACAGTCTTGAAGTAACACATTGGCTTTGCACAAGAGTTATTCAAATAATAGGCATTCCAAACTAAAATTCCCATAAAAGTTTCAAACTTAACATGTCCAGAACAGAACTCAGTATGTCTAATTCCAATTGGCAATGTAGACCAAAACTCAGGAGAAAAGCTAGGACTGGATGTATAGATATGAGTCATCTGCATAGGAATTAGGATAGAGAAGGCAACTGAAGCAGGCACTAAACTAATTGAGAAAGGAGAGAGATTTTTTTTTAGTTTAGGTTTATTTATTGTTGTTGTTATTACTGAGTTTTTTGGTGGTTGTTTTTTGACATCAAATAATGAATATCTGGATTTAAAATTGGGGAAAAAATTAAATAGAGTAAGCCTCAAGGTTTCCAAGTAATGGCAGTAGCAGGAGAGTCTGGAAGGGCATTGAGTCAGGGGGTATGAGAAAAGGTTTAACCAGTTCTAGAAAGGGCAGCCAAGGATGCAATGGGATACTAATGTTGGTGAGTAGCAAAACATGAAAGGAATAAGATGTCTAAAATTAAAGAAGGTTATTAATTATGGAATGGTAATTCCAGAATGCACAATGGAAAGGGCAAACAGAGATTGGGTGGGACATTAATAAGGAGAGGGTGGAGCTGAATGGGAATGAGAAAGTAGAAAGCAAAAGTTAGGGAGGTGCTTTGGAAGTTTGGAATTCAGCATCACTGGAATAGGTTAAAGAGATAGTAGAAGTATGTTATCTATTTGGAGGAGTCTAAGAAAATTATGTTTCAGTGCTCTTATTGCTCTTAGTCTCTAATATTTCTCTATACTAAAACAACCAAACAAAAATTTCCATAAAGAAGACTTTCCTGGGGCGGCCAGGTAGCACAGCGAGTAAGAGCACCGGCTCCAGTGTCAGGATGACCTGGAGATCGAAAGATCGAATCCCGGGCTCAGACACTTAGCACCCACCCAGAAACCCCTGGCCGTGTAACCTTGAGCAAGTTACTTAACCCCAATTGCTTAGGGGTGGCCAGGTGGCTCAGAGAGTAAGAGCACTGGCTCCAGTGTTAGGATGACCTGGAGATCGAAAGATCGAATCCCGGGCTCAGATACTTAGCACCACACCCAGAAATAACTGGCCTTGTAACCTTGAGCAAGTTACTTAACCCTGATTGCTTACAAAAGAAGAAGACTTTCCTGAATGCTCTATTCTTTGGGCTAGACTCAACATAAAGGAAACAGGGAAGACCAACATCCTTTAAAGAGGGTCTATTTTAAATCATTTTTTATGCCTTTATCATTCTTGCGTGGAATCCTGCCACAACATAAATTGGTAGTATTAAACTTATTTTGAGCAAATTCTACCTTGGCTATTTTGTTCTGCCAATTTTCCTCTCACAGTGACTTGCTGGGGGGAAAATTGTTTTGTTGTTGTTGTGTTTTTTTTTTCCCCTCTCAGCCCTATAGACATTCACTGCATGAAAGGACTCATGTGCAAAATATGAAAGTAGGTGGTTAATTTTCATCTAAAATAAGGGAGGCAAGTCTTACACTAAGGTTCTTTAATCTAATGCTATCTTTCTTCTGGGGAAAAAAATCATGAGAAGCTATTGGTTGAAAATGACTACTGAGATATCTGGCAAATGAAAACCAAAAGAAAAACATCCAACACATTTCTGTCTGATCTGTTCAAAAATCTACAATGTATATAATGTTTAATATTCGAAAACAAACATTTATCTCATTACAATTTCAAAACCTCATGACAATGCTGTAAAGCAAATACTATTATTACCCCCTTTTCACAGATGAGAAAACAAGTCATGGGGTTTTGGAACCAAATTAAATGTAAGTTTGTTCCTTCTCTCTTCACTCGCAACTCTCACTCCGTACTGTCACTGCAATCTATGAGTTTGGGTAAGGAGAGAGGTCACATAGACTGCTGGAAAAGAAATGGATTGAGTAAAGAGACTTCAGATTAAAGTTCCCATATTTACTAGTTTTGTGACACTGGGCAAGATACTTCTGTCTGAGACAATTCTCTTTTCTATAAAATGAAGGGTTTCAGAGATTTGGGACCAACATGAAGAGTAGAAAGAAACAGTACAGATCAGATCTACTACAGCATTAAACAACCCTATTACTAAACAAGTCACACCTCACACTAGGGAATGAGAGTGAAAGGCTTCAGATATCAGCTGTAAGAAACTGCCCATGGGAGGAAAGGGAAAGTGAAAGATCAAAGGCCTCAACTGACAATCCAATCTAGGAAGGACTAAGGTGAAGAGAAAGAAAGAAAGTGAGAAAATAAAGACAGGAAGATAGGAAGGAAGGAAGGAAGGAAGGAAGGAAGGAAGGAAGGAAGGAAAATGGCGGTTAAAGCATCTGTTACAGGAAATTGGAAAGAAGGTTGGATTTGGCCTATAACCAGAGACTTTAGAAGAAGCCCAAAACATGCAGCAACCACGTCCAACAGAGGGTCTACTGTAGGCTAGGGCCCTGAAATACATGGGTAGTGGGACACATAAGCACAAGAGGGTGTAACAGGTATAAAAGATGCCCTTGTGGAACTGAGTATAAGCCCAGGGCATACAACAGGATGTCTTAGAATCATAGAATTCGGGGGGCGGGGGGAGGGGGTAGTTAAAAAGAACTTAAAGGACTTATCTCATCTAATCCTGCTCTAAAACATTACTGCTTTGTCAATCACCTTGAGTCTCAGGATCTAAGTTTTGGGAAAGGTCAGGTGGCTCTTTCCCATCTGGATCCTGAACACCTGACTTCCCTTCTTTCTAATCACTGACTTGGTTTCTGAATTTATTTTGTATATATTTCTATGTAGAAGGTTTCCCATATGAATGAAGCAGGCTGAAATATAAAATCCTGCTTGGTTTTTAAAGCCTTTCTTAACCTAGACTAGGGGTGGGGAACCTGCATCCTCGAGGCTCTGAGAAGTTTGAATTTAATCAAAGGATAACACTTGAAGATGCAGAGGGCCACATGTGGCCTCCAAGGTTCCCCACCCTGACCTAGACCCTTTCTAACTTTCTATTCTTCATACATTTTATCCCCTAAACAGGCTTCACAATCCAAAGATACTGATGCTGATCTCCCTGCTGTTGGCTCACAAACGTTACTCCTATAATTAATGCAGTTGTGTTCACTCACTTCCCCCCAACACACACACATGCACGTGCACGCACACACAAATGAAGTTTTAAGTGGATTAAAAAACCATAAGTCATCCTGTCAGAATAAGACCAGTGGTAATGGTACAAAGCCCCCTTTTGTGTGGGGGTAAGGGGAGGATTTAATGGCAGTCATTCCCATTTCACTCCTGAACCTTGATTCACACCCCACTCCCTACTTCCCCAAACTCTAGTCACAATGTCTGGTGCTGCTTGATGCAGAACAGAATACTATAAAAACCCACCCCACTTTTCCCACCTGAGGAGCTTAACTCTATCCAGTACTTCAGAGAATCCCTTTCTACGTCTATTCTCCGTGACTGCCACTGTACAGCATTTTTCTTCTCCATAAAGCTTGCTTACTTCACTTTCTCTCTCTCCTCTCCTTTGTTGTGCTGTGTTTTCAGTTTGTCCAGTGGTGCCATTCCCTTCAGCTGCAACAGGACTATTCATTGGAAGATGAGCCATAGTTTAAGGCAGTAACTAATGATCCAAAAGCTGCTCCAAACATGATCTTTTGATTTAGGGAATATAGAGAACAATTGCTGAACCAGGAACCACAGGCCTCTCTGTCCCTTCTTGTACCAGGCACTAGGGCTGTTACTAGGAGCTCTGCCCCAAATTTGTGCCCTTTGGGTTTGAACCCTTGGCAACATAAATGGCAGATAAGAGTAATTTAACTTTCCTTTACCATACTTTGACATTCTGAACTATCCCATTCTCTATGAAGACCAATCCATCATATAACAGTGCGTTTTCACTGGCTATCCTGATTCCTTGGAATTCTCTCCCTCCTCAACCTGTCTCCTGGATTCCCTAGAAAATCCCATTTTCTACATGAAGCTTTTCTGATTCCCCTCAATGGTATGTCTTTTCTCTGTTGTTGTTGTTGTTGTTGTTGTTACTGTTTTTGAGTCATTTTACTTGTGTCCAACTTTTCATGACCCCCATTTGGGATTTTCTTGGCAAGGATACTGCAGTGGTTTGCCATTTACTTCTCCAGTCCATTTTACAGACAAAGAAATGAGACAAACGTGATTTGCACAGGGTCACATGGTTATTATTTGAGGCCAGATTTGAATCCATGAAAATGAGTCTTCCTGATTTCTAGCCCAGTCCTCTATCCACCTAGCTGCCCTCTCTCTGTTCACTATCTCCTATTTATTCTGCATATATCTTATTTGTGCATGAGTTTTATATAGTCTCCCCCACTAGATTGTGAGCTCTTTAAAGGTAGGGACTTTTAGGGGCAGCTAAGTGGCACAGTGAATAGAGCACTGGCCCTAGAGTCAGGAGGACCTGAGTTTAAATCCAGTCTCAAACACTTAGCACTTACTAGCCATGTGACCTTGGGCAAGTCACTTAACCTCAATTGCCCTGCCTACCCCCCTCCAA
Organism: Petaurus breviceps papuanus; assembly: GCF_028583685.1. NCBI lineage: Eukaryota > Metazoa > Chordata > Mammalia > Diprotodontia > Petauridae > Petaurus > Petaurus breviceps. The sequence continues at coordinate 1,534 of NW_027186424.1, read as the reverse complement.
TATCTCTAGTATTTGGCACAGATCTTTGCACATAGCAAGCACATAATAAATGCTTGTTAACCTCACTTGATCCAAAAATCAATGTTCATTAGAGCTTCATTGGTTTAGGCTATAACCAGCATAAACCAATGGAGAGCAGACCTGAGAAAAGTACATCTTTACTAAAATAAAAAAGATATCAGCAACTCTGAATGAGCTGCCCTTACATATTTGGACCCTGGTCACATATGATCCCTACATGTATTTCTCTCTAGTATGTTCCCTATGTCTGTTCACTTTTCCTAATGATGGTGGGTGTATTTATGTGAGAGTATTTTTCAGGTTTAGAGGGGAAATGTTTTACTTCTTTCTTTTTTAACTATATGTTTTCTTTAAATACTATTGTTTTGAATTGTATTTTCTGACTATCCAACAAACACAAATGAATAAGGGCTCATAAATAAGATTTTATTGCCTATTGACCTACAGAGAACCTAGTACCTTGTGCAGTCACCTTAAAGGACCTTCACTGATAGTTGGGTCATATTTCAATCTCTTTCTGCTACAGAAATATGTCTATTGTTTGAATAGTATCATCATTTCCCAATAAATTCCTTTCTCCTCATTTCAGAGAGGTAGCCCTTATACCAAAGAATAAAAAAGGGGAAAAAATTCAAGAAACGAACCATTTTTTTAAGTTTAGCATTCTACATAGTTTTCAGCACCTATGAACTCTGACCTTTGCAAAGAATCCAGGCAGAGAGGTTCATTCTCATATCTTTGAAGCCAAACTTGCTAATTACTTTCTCAACATTTTTTTTATTGTTTTGCTGAGTAGTGGTCATTATATGTACTCTTTTTGTGATTCTACTACCTTTACTTTCTATTGGTTCATATAATCTTTCTTCTGCATCTCTGTATTGACTGTACTCACTATACCTCAAAAAGTAGTAATACAATATTATAGCCATGTATTATCACAACTTGTTTAGACATTTTTCAGTCAACAGGAATCTATTTGTTTTCAATTCTTTGCTACTACAAAAAGTAATCAGATCTACTGCTGCTGCTTCTACTATTTCTGATACTAGTGCTATTATCACTACCTTCATCTCTTCAGACAAGTCATTAAACTAACTTATGAGAGATTTAAACTGGATCTATATCATCCCTTCTAGCTCCAAAGTCAGAAAAATGAGGTTTAAATCCCTGTACTTTGAGTCAAAAATACTTGATTCAAGTATAAAACTTTTCAATTTTCTCACCCCCGTGACCCTGGGCAAGTCATTTAATGTCTCTAGGTCTCTTTAGTATGAGGGAGGTTAAACTAAGTCAACCGCAAATCATATCACCATTTCCATGAAATCATGGTCTTCTTTGAAAATGAAGGACAAACACTGTGAGTAGTCTGAGCTGCCTGAATGATGACCCAACCAGTTGAGTAACTCAGATCATCCTGTCCTTCTCCCTCTCCTTCTCCTCTCCAAAGGAAGGTAAATTTGGATGGCTGGAAGTTGCCCAGTTAACTTTGGTTTTACTGGCTAAATTCCTCCCT
>NW_027186423.1:4318-23461 GCF_028583685.1 Petaurus breviceps papuanus | reverse complement strand
AAGCCCAGTCAGATCCAAAGATTTATAAAAGGAGTTTTCTCACAATTGTTCATCTCAAGCAACCCATATGTCTTATTTGAAGACTGGCCTCGTACTGATTATTGTTTCGATGTTCCTTTGATTTCATATAGACCTTGAGAGGAGTGTTCTACCTTTTTTTCTGAATTCAGGGAATTGCACCTCTTTACTCCCCCCTGACCTCCAACTTGCAAAGTCACTAATCTTTCTTTTTTTTTTTTTCACATTTTAAGTTTCTTTATTATTCAAAAAACATATCCTTTTTATTTACTTTTTTGACTCTGTGCTTGTGCCTTCAACACCTTCACAACGATTTTCTGCTCCTCAATTAGGAAAGCACACTTGATCTGGTCACGGACACATTTAGCACACATGGAGCCACCATAAGCCCGGCTGACATGTTTTGTCTTTGATAGCCTCATAAGAACTTTAGGTCTCACTGCACAAACACCTTGAAGTCTTCCTGGGCACACAGCACAGGCTGATTTTGGTGCTTTTCCAACTTTCTTGGTATAAAGGCAAATAATTCTATTATCCGGGGTTTGTGACAGCTGAGTTTTGTTGGAAGCTGTGTTGTGGGACAGCCTACAGTTTCTGTCAGGTCTGTCACCAGAAAAGGGAAGAGGAAGGACTAATCTTTCATCCAATTAGAAATCAGATTACTGGGGTGGCCAGGTAGTGCAGTGAGTAAGAGCACCAGCCCCAGAGTCAAGAGACCTGTGATCGGTTGTGGACTCAGATACTTAACAACCACACAAAATAACTGGCCGTGTAACCTTGAGCAAGTTACTTAACCCCGACTGCTTTAAAAAAAAAAAAAATCAGATTACCTAATGTTTTATTTCCTTTTAATTAATTGGCCTCATTTGATTAATTGTTTTTAATGTCTAAAAGCCTGGGTCCCCCAGCATTCAGGGGCCAGCCCCAAGCTGAGGGAGGGGCCTGGGCCTGGTTTGTTGGGCAGTTGCCATGTATTGCTTGATAAATTGATATGCTCAGATGATCAAACCTTTGTTTCCTTAGTCATTTCATTTTTCACCTGCCAAAAAAGGAAATGATGTGGGTAAAATCCTGGGCAAACCTTAAAGCACCATATAGATCCTTTTCAAATGTTTTTATTATTCTTCACCTAGACAGTGAGTTCTTTGAGCACAAAGACCTCATATTTCAGGACACTTTTGATTGGTAGGGTCCTGCCTAGGATGGGAAACCATATGGGCATGCCAAGAAGGCCAGGAGAGCATGTCCAATTGCCCCATCATACCTCTTCAGTTTATCCCAGGGACAACATCAAGAGACCAAACTCTGCCTGGAACCACTTCTCTTGGGAAGGAGAGAAAACATTTTATGTATTGGATTCCATACGAACTATGTTCCTTTCAACCTATGCTCTACCTCTCACTGGCTCTCCTTCAGAATTTTCTTGCCACTAAGATTGATGCTCAGAGAACTCTAGCTATAAATGAAGACATTTTTTTTTAAAGCAATTGGGGTTAAGTAACTTGCTCAAGGTTACATGGCCAGTTATTATTTCTGGGTGTGGTGCTGAGTATCTGAGCCTGGATTTGATCCAGGTCATCCCGACACTGGAGCCGGTGCTCTTACTCGCTGAGCCACCTGGCCGCCCCTAAGCAATTGGGGTTAAGTAACTTGCTCAAGGTTACACGGCCAGGTGTCTCTGGGTGGGTGCTAAGTGTCTGAGCCCGGGATTCCATCTCCAGGTCTTCTCAACACTGGAGCCAGTGCTCTTACTCGCTGTGCTACCTGGCCGCCCCATGAAGACATTTTTTTCCAGGGCCAGTGTAGTATCTACTTGCAGTCTTGCTTCATGAGTTTATTTTAAAAAGCCTTACCTGAAAAGTGTCTCAGAGATTAGTTTTTTGGGGGGTTATTCTTAAGAAGTTTTCAACAGACCACCATGGAGTCAACCAGGAACCATGCTGAACTCTTTCAGAGTCGTCTGGGATCTTTTTTTTCCTTTTAAGAGCAAGCTCTGTCATTTGCTTTCCTTTGTATCCTCTGCCCTTAGCACAGTGCCTAGCACATAGAAGACACAATACATTAATGAATGGCTTATCTATCCTTTCCACGTAACTATTACTAATTCAGAAAAACTCACTGATGGGACAAGTCCAACATCACATTCAGTGTTCCACCCCTACAGTCCCTCACTTATGGAAAGAAGGGAGAGGTGCATCCTCATCATAATAACCCAGGATTTTTGTTATTGTTTTTGCCATTTTCACTACTGTCATGAGAGCTGCTTTCCTGATTCAACTGACTTCACTTTGCAGCGGTTCATTTAAGTCATCTCATATTCCTCTGTACTCACCGTGTTCATCTATATTCATCGTCTTTAATCTCTGGTCTAAAGGGAGGGGGGAAGGAAGAATTTAGGAAAAAAAAAGGTTAGACAGAGCCAGTCTCAGGTATCACACACTCCCCTCAATCCTGTGTTCGGCTCCTGCTTTTCTTCTGTGGAGTCAATGAGCCTCCCTAGTTTGAATACTTCTCTACACAAAACAACCATATGCAGCATCCTCTCGACTAGTGCCCTGAAAGACAGCCCTGTGCCTCAAAAGAGCTATATGTGAAGAGGATGATGTGATTTGTGAATCCCATTTGTAGATTTATGTATTTAGCTCATCTCCAGGCACATCTTTTTTTGAGTTCTAAATTCTCATTCTCCCTCTGCCCCCTCCCCCACCCATTGAAAAGTCAAACTCTATGATTTTGATTATATACATGTGAAATTATGCAAAACATATTTCCAAATTAGCCATGTCACCAAAAAAATATAAAGTTAAAAAATTATAGTTCATCTTGCACTCAGTTTGTCAGTTCTCTCTATGAAGGTGGATAGCATTTTCCATCATGAGTCTTTTAGAAACTGCCTTGGATGATTGTATTGATCAGAATAGCTAAGTCATTAACAGCTGATTATCATTACAAGACATGTGAAATGTGCAAATTTAGGGACATCTCCCTCTCCAATGGTCAAGAAGACTATCTGTGCCCAAGCTGCAGTAGAGCCTTCCTAGATCATATTGGTATGATCAGCCATAGGCAGATACATTGTACATCGACCCTGATGTTGTAGGGTCATTTTGGTCCTCTTGGAGCAGGAAGGACAAACAACAGCAATAACAACAACATCGTTGCAACATTGCCGTTACATTGTACAATGATCTTCTGGTTCCACTTGTTTCACTCTGCATTAATTCACATAGGTCCTCCTATGAAAGGTTAAGTGATGCACCCAGAGTTACACATACAGTCAGGCAGGAATGGAAACAAAGCTGAGTACCTATATGTCGCCCTTCCTCTCAAAATAACAATAGAGCAATTAATTATATGCTACTGACAAAGTATTATTCTTGTTTTCCTTGTTTAGGGAAGCATATGATGTTTCCTACCACGGGAATTCCGAAATGAATGTTGAGGACATAGTTGTGAGTTATGATTATCAGCAACTGGGATGTCCAGGCCTGGTCTATTACAAAATTCCATGGAAACCAGTGATTGAATTGTAAGACATCATTGCCTCATTTTACAATAGGCAATAGTCACACTCCCTATCACCAGTTTGCTTTTGTGATCACTTTTTAGTTTATTTCAGATCCTTATGAGGAAACAGAAATCAAGAGCTAGGTTAGAAACTTCGATTCATAAAAATGTCTTAAGATTTTACTTATATATTTTCAGTTTATTCAACAGATCTCAGAATATCACCTAGGAAGAATCATAGACTCTATGTAGATCATTACATGAGGCTAGCCAGGACAACTCACTACCCAGAAAATCTTGTTTCATGTTTGTCCTCAGTAGAGGTAAAATATGAAATATCTGATTAGCAGATTTTAAAAACTGTACTGTCTTAACTGTACTGGCTTCACAACATATTGTAATGTGACTACAATATAAACTGAGCTTCTGAATCCTGTTTAAATCATTCTGTTAATCCACAGTGGGATGTTCTTATATTTATCATTGCTTTTTTTTTTTACAGTCAACCGGCATTTATTAAGCTCCTACTATATACCAGACATTGTTCTAAGCTGGGAACACAAAGAAATGCAAAAGTCAGTCCCTGCTCTTAATTAAGGAGCTTCACAGTCTAATGAGGGGGACAACATGCAAATGACTAGGTACAAACAAAATATAATCAGGATCAATATTGGAGATAACTGATATAAGTCACTAGCATTAAGGGGGAATGAGAAAGATTTGTAAAAGGTGGAGATGACGGAGAAGATTTAGGGCATGGGGAACAGCCAATGAAGATGCTCTTACTGAGTAGGGAGATCGACTGGTAAAGGGCAAGGTCTCCACTTTCTCTCTTTTTTTTTTTTCAACCTCTTCCATACTGGTTTCTCACTGAAACTGCTCTCTCCAAAGTAACCAATGATCTCTTTATCGAAAAATGTAATTTTATTGGTCCTATCCTTTTTTTTTCCCCTTCAAAATGCTTTATTAACTTCAGGTTCACTTCATTCATTTCCACCAGATTTTGGGTTACAATTTTTCTCCCCGTTTTTTCCCTACCCACCTTCCCAAAATAGCGCCCAGGATATCCCCTCCTCTTATTTCCCAATTACATGTAAAATAGTATTAATAATAGTATATATTTTTAAACACTCGGTTTTAAAACTTTAAATTCCAGATTCATTCCCTTCCTCCCTTGTCACCCACCCTTACTGGGAAGATAAACAATTGTACATATGTTGTACAAGTGTAGCTAATGCAAAAACATTACCATAGTAGATATATTGTAGAAGACTAATTATATTTCCCTCCCTCCTATCCCATCTCCCACTTGATCTATTCTCTACTTTGGTCCTGTCCCTTTTCTTTCTTTCTTTTTTTGGTCTTTATTAATTTGTTTACTTTTAGTTTACAAAATTCATTACCACAATTCTTTGAGTTTTAAATTTTCTCTCCCTTCCCCCTCCTCACCCCATGGTGGCATACAATCAAGTATAGTATCTGCAGATACTTTCACATTTGCCATTAGTCAGGTTATAAAGAAGGATTGTTAACAAATGGAATGAAGAATGGGAAAGAGGAAACAAAACCAAACAAGAAAACGAAAAAGGGCAGGTAGTTTGCTTCAGTCTGGCTTCAAACTCAGTTCTTTCTCTGGATGTAAACATCTCTCTCCATCATGAGTCTTTTGGGGTTGACTTATGACTCTGGATTGCTGAGAAGAGTCCAGTTTATCAAAGCTGGTCATCACACATACATTGTGTCTGTAATTGTGTACAAATTCCTCCTGGCTCTACTCTTCTCACTCAGCATCAGTTCGTGTAAGCCTCTCCAGGTAAATATGAAGTCCCTCTGCTCCTTGTTTCTTACTTCACAATAGTATTCCGTAACATGCATATACCACAACTTATTCAGCCATTCCCCAATTGATGGGCACCTCCTAATTTCTAATTCTTTGCTACCACAAAAAGAGCTGCTATAAATATTTTTGTACATATGGATCTTTTTCCCACTTCTGTAATTTTTTTGGGATTACAACCCTAGAAGTGGTATTGCTGAGTCAAAGGGTATAAAATTATTTATAGCCCTTTGGGCATAATTCCAGATTGCTCTCCAGAATGGTTGGATAAGTTCACGCCACCAGCAATGCATTAGTCTTCCAATTTGTCCATATCCTCTCCAGCGTTTGTCATTTTCCTGTTTTGTCATCTTAGCCGATCTGACTGGTGAGATGTGGTACTGCAGAGTTGTTTTGATTTGCATTTCCCTAATCAATAGTGATTTAGAGCATTTTTTCATATGCTTATATATAATCTTTAATTTCTTCCTTTGTAAACTGCCTGTTCATATCCTTTGACCATTTATCAAATGGGGAATGACTTATATTCTTATAGATTTGACTCAATTCTCCGTATATTTTAGAAATGAGTCCTTTATCAGTGACACAGGTTGTAAAAATTATTTCCCAATTTTCAACTTCCCTCTTAATCCTGATGACATTGGCTTTGTTTGTACAGAAGCTTTTCAATTAAATGTAATCAAAATTATCCATATTGCATTTTATAATGCCCTCTAATTCTTGTTTGGTCATAAAGTCTTGCCCTCTCCACAAATCTGACAGGTAAACTATTCCTTTCTTTCCCAGATTGCTTACAGTATCAGCCTTTATACCTAGATCATGCACCCATTTAGACTTGATTTTGGTATATGGTGTTAGATAATGGTCTCTGCCCAGTTTCTGCCATACTATATTCCAGTTTTTCCAGCAGTTTTTGTCAAATAATGAGTTCTTATCCCAAAAACTGGGGTCTTTGGGTTTATCAAACAGTAGATTACTATAGTCATTGACTGCTGAGTCTCGTGTATCCCATCTATTCCATTCAACCACTACTCTTCCTCAGCCAGTACCAAGTAGGTTTGATGACTGCTGCTTTATAGTACAGACTAAAATCTAGTATAGCTAGTCCACCATCCCTAGCATTTTTCATTAATTCCCTTGATTTTCTGGACCTTTTGCTCTTCCAAATGAATTTTGTTACTATTTTTTCTAGCTCCATAAGGTAGTTTTTGGTAAACTGATTGGTATGGTACTAAATATATAATTTAATTTAGGTAAAATTGTCATTTTTATTATATTAGCTTGACCCAGCCATGAGCAATTGATGTCTTTCCAATTAGTAAGATCTGACTTTATTTGTGTGAAAGGTATTTTGTAGTTGTGTTCATATAGGTCTTGGGTTTGTTTTGGCAGGTAGATGCCCAAATATTTTATGTCTACAGTAACTTTAAATGGGTTTTCTCTATCTCTTGCTGTTGAATATCATTAGAAATATACAGGAATGCCGAGGATTTGTGTGGGTTTATTTTATTGCCAAATTTATTGTCTCAAGTAGTTTTTTACTTGATTCTCTTAAGTATATCATCATATCATCTGCAAATAGTGATAGCTTGGGCTCTTCTTTGCCTAATTTGGTTCCTTTTTCTTCTCTAATTGCTACTGCTAATATTTCTAGTACCAGATTGAATAAGAGGGATGATAGTGGACACCCTTGTTTCACCCCTGATCTTATTGAAAATGCTTCTAGCTTCTCCCCATTACATAGAATACTTGCTGATGGCTTTAAATAGATGCTACCTATTATTTTAAGGAAGGCTCCATTTATTCCTATACTTTCTAGTGTTTTTAATAGGAATGGATGTTGTATTTTGTCAAAAGCCTTTTCTGCATCTATCGAGATGATCATGTGGTTTCTGCTAATTTTATTGTCGATATGATCAGTTATACTGATGGTTTTCCTAATATTAAACCATCCTTGCATTCCTGGAATAAATCCTACCTGATCAAAGTGTATCATTCTTGTGATAAGTTGCTGTAGTCTTTCTGCTAACATTAATTTCCCATATGGTTTGTAGAGTACTGGAATCAATTGTTCTTTAAATGTTTGATAGAATTCACTAATAAATCCATCTGGCCCTGGAGATTTTTTCGTAGGGAGTTCACTGATGACTTGTTCGATTTCTTTTTCTGAGATGGGGTTAAATAATTTACTTCTTCAGTTAATTTGGGCAACCTATATTTTTATAAATATTCATCCATTTCAATGAGCATACAACTGGGCAAAACAGTTCCTAATTATTGTTTTAATTTCCTTTTCATTGGTGGTAGGTTCACTCTTTTCATTTTTGATACTCATAATTTGGTTTTCTTTTTTTTTATCATATTGACTAAGGGTCTATCAATTTTATTGTTTTTTTTTTTCATAAAACCGGTTTGGTTTTATTTATTCAAGTTTTCTTAATTTCAACTTTATTAATCTCTCCTTTGGTTTTCAGTATTTCTAATTTAGTATTTTGGGGATTTTCCAATGTTTTTTTTTTTTTCCTAGCTTTTTCAATTGCACACCCAATTCATTTACCTCTCTTTTCTCTAATTTATTCATGTATGCACTCAGGGATATGAGTAAGAACTGCCTTTGCTGCATCCCACAAATTTTGGTATGTTGTCTCATTATTGTCATTCTCTTGAATGAAGTTACTGATTGTTTCTATGATTTCTTGTTTGATCCACTCATTCTTTAGGATTAAATTGTTTAGTTTCCAATTAGTTTTTAGTCTGTCTTTCCATGGCCCTTTATTGCATATGATTTTTATTGCATCACGATCTGAGAATGATGTATTTATTATTTCTGCCTTTCTGCACTGTATTGTGAGGTTTTTATGTCCTAGTACATGGTCAATTTTTGTGTCTGTGCCATGTACCGCTGAGAAGGTATATTCCTTTTTATCCCCATTCAGTTTTCTCCAGAGATCTGTCATACCTACCCTCTCTAAAATTCTATTCACCCCCTTAACTTCTTTCTTGTTTATTTTGAGGTTGGAGTTATCAAGCTCAGAGAGGGGGAGATTAAGGTCTCCCACTAGTATAGTTTTGCTATCTATTTCTACCTCTAATTCCTTTACCTTCTCCTCTAGGAATTTGGATGCTATACCACTTGGTGCATATATGTTAAGTAATGATATTGCTTCATTCTCGATGGTGCCTTTTAGCAGGATATAGAGGTAAAATATCTCAATATAAAAATAACTGACCTGGAAAACAGATCCAGAAGAGATAACCTGAGAATCATAGGCCTACTAGAAAATCATGATGAAAAAATGAGCCTGGACAACATTCTCCAAGAGCTCATTAAGGAAAACTGCCCTGAGATATTAGAACCTGAGGGTAAAATAGAAATCGAGAGAAGAGATCCCAAATTGAAAAGTCCTCAAAATGTTGCGGCCAAACTCAAGAACTACCAGGTAAAAGAGAAAATACTTCAAGTGGCCAGAAAGAAACAATTCAAATATCAAGGCACCACAGTGAGGATCGCACAGGATTTGGCAGCCTCTACACTGAAAGATTGGAGGCAGTCAAATACAATTTTCCATAAGGCAAAAGAGCTTGGGTTACAACCAAGGATCACCTACCCTGCGAGACTGAGCATATTCTTCCAGGCAAAGAAATGGTCATTCAACGATATAACAGAATTCCAGACCTTCCTGATGAAAAAGCCAGAGCTCAATGGAAAATTCAACCTCAGTATAGAAGCTGCCAGATCCTGAGTTATCCTGATTGTGTTTCCACAATATTCAAATTGTTTCTTCCTGGCTGCTTATAATATTCTCTCCTTAATCTGGGAATTCCGGAACCTGGCTATACTATTCCTAGGAGTTTTCTTTTTGAGATCTTTTTCAGGAGGTGATCAATGGATTCTTTCAACCTCTATTTTTTGCCTTCTAGTTCTTTTTTTAAGTTATCTCTCCTGGATCTATATTCCAGGTCAGTGGTTTTTCCCATGAGATATTTCACATTGCCTTCTATTCTTTCATTTGTTTGTATCTGTTTAACAGCATCTTGATTTCTCATAAAGTCACTAGCTTCCCTTTGCTCCATTCTAAATCTGAAGGAATGATTCTCCTCAGTGAGCTTTTGAGATTCTTTTTCCATCTGGCAAATTTGACTTTTTAAGGCATTCCTCTCCTCATTGTTTTTTTTGAGCCTCTTTTGCCATTTGAGTTAGTCTGTTTTTTAAGGTGTTATTTTCCTCAGTCAGGCTGTTGACTCTCATTTCATAATTTTCTTGCATGTTCTCATTTCTCTTCCCAGTTTTTCCTCCACTTCTCTTACCTGCTTCTTAAGGTCTTCTATGGTCTGTAACCAGCTCGTATTTTCCTTTGAAGCTTTTGGTGCAGGAGTTCTGACTTCACTGTCTTCCTCCTGTTCCATGCTTTGATCCTTTTTCTCCCCAAAATAAGAGTCTAATGTTGGATTGATTTGCTTGGTTCACTTCCTTTTTCCTGGTCATTTTGCCACTCAATTACTTGACTTTGGGGCTTTTTGCCACAGTAGGACTCTGCCACCAGACACGGAAGCTTCTGTCCCAAATGCTGGGGCATTCTCAGCTGCCAGAAGTATTAGGTGCCCTCTCTGAAGCTTCCACACGCTCTGGCAAGCTGGACCCCCACCCCAGACTGCAATCCAGATCCAAGCAGGTTAAAGCAAGAGCAATTACCCCTCAGACTGGTCACTTGGTCCCCCTACAGTCTGCAGGCCAGGAGATGAAGCTGCAATGTGGCGAGGGCTGTGCTGCATCCCTCAGCGGCTTCTCACCCTGGGGGCAAAAGCCCACACTCTCCCAACTACTGGTCCCAAAGTCCACACTGCACTGACCTCTCACTTTGTCCTTAGCATCTATGTGTTGATAATTCTGGAAACGGCCACAGCTGCTGGTGATCTGGAGTCCCTCCAGCCGGTGGTTGGTCAGGCCTGTCCTGGGGCTGAAACCTTCGGCTCTCGCAGGCCTGAGCTCGGCTCCCAGAGTGCTGCACTGGCTGATTCCTGCTGGCCTGCCGGGCTTTCCTCAGTGGGAGGTTAGCTTCTCTGTGTCATTTTGTGGGTTCTGTAGCTCCAAAGTTTGTTCAGAGTCCCCTTTTACATAAATTGGGTAAGGTAGAAGCTAGAGCCGTGTGGAAGTCCTGTTTCTACTCTGCCATCACCAGTGTGGTCCTGTATCATTGCTTTAAATAAGATGGCTGTTCTACACCAACATCACCATCCCCCCACTCTAATAAAACAAAACAACAAGAAAAGCAAAACATAAAATCAAAACTCTAGAGGTAGCAGGCAATGGCAATACTGGATGAGATCTTGTAGCTTGTAGCCTAAGACCTGCCTCTGATGCACATTAAGCTGTGTGATCCTGGGCAAACCATTTAATTTCTCAGTGCTCTAGACCACTCTTTTAAGACAGAGGTTCTTAATCTGGGATCCATGAACTTGTTTTTAGAAATTCTATTGATAACTGTATTTCAGTTATATAACTGTCTATCAGGGGAAGCTAGGTAGCTCAGTGGGTAGAGTACAAGACCTGATGTCAGGAAGATTCCTTTTCCTGAGTTCAAATCTTGTTTCAGACACTTACTAGCTACATGACTCTGGGCAAGTCCCTTAACTCTGTTGGCCTTGTTTTCCTCATCTGTAAAATGAACTGGAGAAGGAAATTGCAAATCATTCAAAATCTTTGCCAAGAAAGCCTCAAATGGGGTCATGAAGAATCACACACCAATGAATAACAGCAATTTCCAGAGAATTGGTTTTCATTGCAATCCCATATACTTTATTTTATGCATTAATAACATTTTTTTCTGGGAAGGGATCCATAGGCTTCACCAGCCTGCCAAAAGCATCCATGCCCCCCCCCCCCCAAATTAAGGACCACTGCTTTCAGATTATATTTTGTAGAAAACTGTGATGACTTACATTGGTAGGGACACTTTCTTCATTGGGACTTCCCTATGCGAATGAAACCATGGGTGCAATATCCTTATCCTTCCTAGCAGCCAGCAGTAAAAGGGAGTCCTTCATATCAAGAAGTAATAATAGAGAGGGAGGGAAATTGTTCTTTTCATTTCCAAGTAGGATTTTAAGCCTAAAGATGCCAAAGAACACAGTTGTGAGTCACAGCAGCCAAAATACGTTAGAGTTGGGAGAAAAAAAAAGGGGGGGGGGGAACCAGCACAGAGAAGATAAAGCCCTCATACAGACCATTCTACTATTTAAATAAAGAAGCTTTTCCCAGCCATTCCCTAACCCCACCCCCTTTTTCATCTAGAACTTCCTTAAGGAATAAAGACTGGAACAAGGAACTCCTTAAGGAATAAGAAGTGTGGTAGCTGACCTTCACCTCTCACACTCAGTAATAGGTGAAAGGAGGAAATCTTATTAATCAATTGAAGATCAAACAATTACAGGAACCACTCCTTTGCAGAAGTGGGAAGTCCACAGGGTAGAACATTTTACATACATACATTTTCAGACTTTTTCCAATGCACTGATTGGTTTTGCTAATTTGTTTGCTCTTCCTTTTTCTTTGTTCTTTAAAAAAATATGCTGTTATATGGGATGGCTCTCTGGGAGGAAGAAGGGGGAAGATGCTAAGAGAAATTCTGAAAACCAAAAGTTATCAACAAAAATGACATTTAAAAAGTATTGTGGTAATCCTTTTTGGTATTTAATAAAAGTCACCAATTTGCATTGTTTTGTTTCTTTAAAACACTGGTACCACCTGATTTAGAATCAACATTCATTTCCTTTTTTCATCACTTCCCCATAAATTCATTTTTTGGTCTAATTGATACCAAGAAGTTAATGAGGAAAAAAAAAAAACAAATCCTTCAGGAATAGCTAAGATAAAGATCCTAATTGATTTACTGACTTCCCAGAATTTGATCCTGCTCAGTATTTGTAATTTCTCCAGCCAAAGCTCTTAGAAGCCTCAGATGTATATTCTGGGATTATATCCCAATTGTCCTGACTTGATGCTCTATGTGCATGTTCCACTAATTTGCACATACCTTCTCTTTGTGTCTGTATACCACAGGTGGGAAGGAGACCAGTTTGTGGAAGTTGTTACAAGAGAATTTGTCCTGTTAGAAACACATGGAATACATACTTACCATTATACCTTGACTGTTGGCAAGGCTTCCTGCATATCACAGGCTCAGAACTGGACTTCAATGATAGAAAGGACTGGAGATGTGTCCGGGTGGGATAGAGAGGTAATGCTTTATTTAATGCTTAAGTGGATTGCTTTAAAAAGAAAGTGTGAAAGGGCAACCAAGGTTCTTTAATGTCCTGTTATTAAAAGCTTGAAGCAGCTAGGTGATACAGTAGATAAGAGTGCCAGGGCTAGAGTCAGGAAGTCTGAGTTCAAATCCAGCCTCAGACACTTACTAGCTATGTGACCCTGGGCAAGTCACTTAACCCTGTTGGCCTCAGTTTCCTCATCAAATGGCAAACCACTCCAGAATCTTTGCCAAATCAGGTCATGAAGAGTCAGACACATATGAAAAAACTAAACAACAAAAGTAAAAGCTTATTCATTCAAAAAATATTTGACTTGCACTCAATCTCCATGCTTCCTTTCCATAGCCCAGTTAGTACATGATATGATAGAGAATACAGAGTGTTTTCATATTTCTATCACCTCTACTTTTAAAGAATATTGGACTAGTAGTCAAGAGACCCATGCTCTAGTTATGGCTGTACCACTAATTAAGCTATGTGATTTGGACAAGTCATTTTCCACCTCTGGATCAGTCTTCCCTCATCAGTAAAATAAGGAAACTTAATCTCTAGCTAGGTCCTCTTTCCATAGTTTCCATATACTTTCCATAGTATATGTACTATGGAAAATACAAAGGATACCAGCACAAAGGATATATGCACTTCTTTGTCCAAAAACTTCATTACCAGTGTTTAAAAAAAAAATGACTGAAGCCTTCTCCCAAGGCATCAGAGAAAGGGGCAATAAAAATACCATTCATTACTTAAGTGACATTTCACAAAATGAAACTATTCTATGGGTATCTGAAACTCCGGAGAGCAGGCCCATGAGTTCCATTGAGAAAGTTTGTCATGAGAGGCACCAGCACCCACACCAAACCCATATATTTTACTATCTCTGAGTCTCTTCACCTCATTTTAAAA
Source organism: Petaurus breviceps papuanus (assembly GCF_028583685.1). Classification (NCBI taxonomy): domain Eukaryota; kingdom Metazoa; phylum Chordata; class Mammalia; order Diprotodontia; family Petauridae; genus Petaurus; species Petaurus breviceps. Next base: position 9,930 of record NW_027186423.1, on the reverse strand, counting down.
ATCACTGATAACTTTGGAGCCAGGAGCATAATGGATAGAACACCAAGCCTGGAGTCAGGAAGACTCACCTCTATGAGTTCAGATCTGGCCTGAGACACTTACTAGCTGTGTGTCCCTGGGCAAGTTATTGTTTGCTTCAGTTTCCTCATCTATAAAATATCTAGAGAAGGAAATGGTAAATCACTCCAGCATCTTTGCCAAGAAAACCCCAAATGGGGTCACAAAGAGTCAGACACAACTGAAATGACTGAACAAGAATAACTTTGGAGAGGGAAGTCTCAGTGAAATGATGAGGTTAGAGCCCAGACTGTAAGGAGTTAAGAAGTGAGTAAGCAGAGGCACCTGGTATAGACAACCTTTTCAAGGAGTATAACCACAAAGGGCAGAAGTATATAATGATAGTGGGGATAGAAGGATGAAGTGAGTGTTTTTTTTTAGAATAGAGCAGGAACATACACAAATCTCATGTGAAGCTTCTCTCCCTCCCCTCTTTCCCTCTAATATGATACATTTTGTGAGTCTTCTCCATGGAGTCCTATGCTTAACTGGTTGCTATTCCCTCCTTGAACCAGAACCAATGAGGGAAAAGCTCATATGATACTCATTTCCCTCCCTTCTTTTCTTCTGCTATATTGTTTTTATGCCTTTGTGTGGCATAATTTACCCTTTTCCACTTCATTCATTCCTCTTCTTCCATTGCAGTTCCTTTGTAGCCCTTGATAAGATTTTTTTTTAAATCATCATTTTGTGTAATTTATACTCATACCCTCTACTTGTCTATGAACAGTTTGCTCTTATTAAATAACAGGGTATGTGTTTGTTTTCCTTGTTCACCTTTCTATGTCACTCTTGCATCTCATAATTGGAGGTTAAATTTTCCATTGAGCTCTGGCTTTTTCATCAGGAAGGTCTGGAACTCTGTTATATCATTGAATGACCATCTCTTTGCCTGGAAGAATATGCTCAGTCTTGCTGGGTAGGTGATCCTTGGTTGTAACCCAAGCTCTTTTGCCTTCCAGAAAATTGAATTCCACTGCCTCTGATCTTTCAGTGTAGAGGCTGCCAAATCCTGTGCGATCCTCACTGTGGACCCTTGATATCTGAATTGTTTCTTTCTGGCCACTTGAAGTATTTTTTCTTTTACCTGGTAGTTCTAGAGTTTGGCCACAACATTTTGAGGACTTTTCAGTTTGATATCTCTTTCAGGAGGGGTCCAGTGGATTCTCTTGATTTCTATTTTATCCTCAGGTTCTGGTATCTCAGGGCAGTTTTCTTTAACGAGCTCTTGGAGAATGTTGTCCAGGCTCATTTTTCATCATGATTTTCTAGTAGGCCTATGATTCTCAGATTATCTCTCCTGGATCTGTTTTCCAGGTCAGTTATTTTTCCATTGAGATGTTTTACCTCTTTCTCTAATTTTTCATTCTTGTTGTTTTGTTTGACTAATTCTTGGTTCCTCAGAGAGTTTTGTTTCAATTTGGTTGATTCTACTTGTTAGCAAATCATTTTCCTTGGTTAGTTTTTGGAGCTCCTTTTCCATATCATACACTTTTCTTTTTAGGGAGCTGTTTCCTTCATTATAGTGTTTTTCTAATTCTGCAATTTTGGTTTTGAAAGAATTATTCATTTTGTCTTCTATCTCTCTCATTTGGTTTTCAAAGTTCCTTTTGACCTCATCTAGGAGAACTTTCTGTGCTTGGGACCCATTCCCTGTTGATGTTTCAGCGGTGGGTGTGGAGTCCACTTTGTCTTCCTCTGAGTTTGGTTCCTCCCTTTGAGGATAACAGGATTCCAGAGTCTTTATAGTCTGCTGTCTACCCATTCTGAGGCAGGGCCCTAGCCACGCCCTTCCTCTAAGGATCCCAAACATTTACCGTAGAGGGTTCTGCCCTGGGACAATAGTTACTATGTTTTGGGGGGGTGGGGGACAGGACAGGGGCCCTGCATTTGGTTCTTACCTTGCTCTTTCCAGTCCCAGCCCTTTGGTGATAGGCCTGGTAGTGGCCCTTGGGGCCGGTGGGACGACTTGCCCTCCGAGTTGATCAGGCCTCTTCTGGGCCTGCCTCTGTGGGCCACTCAGGCAGAAGGCATCTGAGTGATAAAGAGATGAGGCAGCGGTGAAAAGACATAGTTCACAGTGAATGTCCAACTTTTTTTCCTGTAAAATGGGAGGTAAGGTTCTCAACTGAGAGGATGGAGGGAAAGAGAGTCATGGGAGCTTTGAGGAGGGATGAAAAGGTTTGTAAGAGCTATGGTGGAGTTCACAAGGGAGGTATAATAGGACTGCCTAGCAGCAATAAGGACCAGGTTAAGGTTATGTAACATGAATTTATAGTGGATCCAGTCAGAACTGTTTCATGATTTTCTCCACCTTTGTTGAGCAGCACATGTATAGGATTGAAGGTGAGAGGTGATGGTGAGTTTTCCAAGGCTGAGGTTTGGTAGGGTACATCTGGTAATGTGATAAGAGGGTCAAGGACTCAAGAAAAAAGGATAGAGCAGAGTTCAACTGGTTCATCATGGGTTCAAGAGGGGAAAAAGAAGAGAATGGCTAGAACATAGGAGATGGGTGGGACTCACAGGATTGGAGGTCACAGTGCAGATGAAGAGTAGGGTTTTGTAAGGTAAGGCAGACAACGTGATGGAAAGTTCATAGATGATGCTTGGAGATTTCCAAATTCTTAAACATGGTGGTGGTGGTGTATTTGTGGATGATGACAAGATCAAGGGTATGACCATTTTTGAGTACTGCTGAGGTAGGGTGGAGGAGTGACTCATGAGGAATTAGTAGGTTGAGGAGCTGTGAGTTGAGGGTGCTTCAGGGGGAGAGTCAACATGTATGTTGAAGTCCCCTAGTATGAGGACAGGGTTGCAGAGTAGAGAATAATTTTCAGCTACATATTGAATTTATTGAAGAAAGAAGGGTAGTTACCTGGGGGGGGGGGTCCTATAGACAACAGCTACCAGGATTTTGATTAGGGGGTAGAGATGAATAACATGAACCTCAAAGATAAAGAGGTTGCTGGGTGGTGAAGAGGGGAAGAGAGAAGGGAGAGAGCCATGTTGGTGGCAAGGGAAACAAGGGAGTATTCCCACTCCCCATTATCAACCTGCGAGCCAAGGGGAATGATGGGCACCTTACCAATTCAAAACTTTTCTCATCTTTCTTAGAATTATGTCAGCTGCCACAAAAAACAAGAAGATGAACCATTGTTATGGCCTGATGTTCAATACGAGATTCTTGGGGGCTCAACAAAAAATAGTATACTTTTTAAGGAAAGAAATGGAATTTACATATTTTTTTTACGTGTTATAGATCCTCTTTACAGGTCAGTTGAAGTACAAAAGAGTTCAGTGGGGAGAATAATCTTTTTCTAGGGCAACAGGTTGGGATGCTATTGTGAGGGGAATGAGACACAGATATTGGCCTTCTGTGTACAACTCCTCCTCCTCCTCACTCCTCCCCTTGATTCTTCATCAAATGCTTGGCCAAAGACCATAAGCTTTCTGGACTGGAAGCAATAAAACTCTAATAGTGCAATGACAGGCAGCTTTAGCTCATGTTCCTCCCCTCTACCCAGGGGCAAGAGAAGAGTCTACTATGGAATTCTCCCTTCTTTGCATCTTCCCTTAATTCTGCAGCTGGTTATAATCTGAAATCATGGTGGAGGGTGCCATTTGGGTATAGAAAGAAGGGGAGGAAAAAGGGTTATGATTCTCTTCAATTCTTGTAGAATCTTGAACCTTTCCTCTAGAGGGTTATCCTGGCTGACTTGGGGCTCCTGTTAATAGGAAAAGTTTTGGTCTTTCTAATATTCCATGCTTTCCCAACCCATCCAACCACCATCTTGCAGAGAGAGAGAAAAAAAGCACTTCCAAATAGTGACTTTATGGGGTGGCTAGGTGGCGCAGTGAATAGAGCACTGGCCCTGGAGTCAGGAGTACCTGAGTTCAAATTCAGCCCAGATACTTAACACAAAAACTAGCCATGTGACCTTGGGCAAGTCACTTAACCCCAACTGCCCTCAAAAAATGATAACAACAACATATAGTGAGATTAAGCTACAAATCTCCTGGACTCACCTACATTCTTCCTTTTCTTCTTGTAGCTACTGTGATTTGTCGACCACGTTCAGCATATATGTTTATGGTGCTTTACCAAAACAGACACTACCTGATTATTCAGTTGTCATAGGTATGCTGAGTTTCATGTTGTTTTCACTCTGGCTTGGATACATCATTCCAAAACTGTTAAAATCAGAGCATGGAAAAAAATTCAAATCATTTTTCCAGAATTTATGCCACAAGGAGAAAAAAGAAGTGAAATTTCGTCTGCCAAAGCACAATAAATAATGCATTAGAATATATGATTACTACTTATTAAAATATTATAGGGAAATGTTAAAATTAAATAGCTATGAGTTTTCTTTTTTAAATTAAATGTTCTCTTTTCCAATTAACAAACAACCATTCTCTCTCCCTCCCACTGTCCTCACCCCCTGGGGAGATGGGGGTGAACAAGAAAAACAAGAGCCCTGAAACAAGTGAAATAAATCCCTACAAAGACCACATCTAAGAATCTATGACTCCTTGTGCCCATTTGGTCCATCTCTCTGTCAAGGGGTGGGCAGTGTTCTAAATCCTTAATCTTCTGGAATCATGGTCAGTCTCTGTGCTGCTCATAGTCTTTCAGAACTGTCCAGTTTTGCAATTTTATATCATAAATTGTTCCCCTGGTTTTACTCATTTCATCCCACGTGTTCCTTGTTTGAATAGACTTCTACTTTAATCCCATCCCCCATTTCTCCCCTTTTCTTTCCATGTATCATCTGACCTTTCTTCTTTTAAGATAATAATGTGAATAAGTAGTTTCCAGAGGAAGAAATCAAAGCTATCAATAGCCACGTGGAGAAAAAAAAATGCCCTAAATCACTAATAATTAGAGAGATGCAAATTAAAGCAACTCAGGTGCCACCTCACATGTATCAGACTAAAAATGGCTAAAATAATAAAAAGGAAAGTGAGAAACGCTGGAGGACATGCGGGAAAATACGTACACTAATGCACTGTTGGTGGTGCTATGAATGAACTAGTTCAGACATTCTGAAATACAATTTGGAACCATACCCAAAAAGCTATCAAGTGGTGTGTATCCTTTGACCCAGCAACCCTAGGTCTATACCTCAAAGAGATCAAAGAAAGAGGAAAAGGACCCATATGTACCAAAATATTTATAGAAGCCCTTCTTTGTGCTGGCTAAGAATTGAAGACTGAGGGGAAACAGAAGAAGGAACATGAAACCGAAAAGCTTCTGCACAGACAACATTAATGCTCCTAGCATAAGAGGGGAAGTAGATTGTGTGTGGGTGTGTGTGTGGGGGGAATCATTATCAAATTTCTCTGATAGAGTTTCAAGATACATAAACATATACGCATAAATATATATAAATGTACACATGTATGTATATACATGGATATGCATATACACATATAACAATGCACATATTACATGTGCATACACATAAAAGCATATATCATGTATATTCATGTATATATACATTTATGCACATATATATGTAATTGTTAGCCATCCCTCAATGGATGAATGTTCA
>NW_027186423.1:0-4308 GCF_028583685.1 Petaurus breviceps papuanus | reverse complement strand
CACATATATATGTAATTGTTAGCCATCCCTCAATGGATGAATGTTCAAAGGATATGAACAATTTTCTATAGAGGAACAGAGAGGTGTTGATAATTTCATACAACAATGCTCCAAATATTAAGAGAAATGTACATCAAAACAAACCTGGGTTTTCACATCTTTTTCATATCTTGCAAATTGGCAAAAATAAAACAAAAAAAAATCCAAAGAGTCAATGTTGGAGAGGTTATGGAAAGACAATCATGCTGATACATTGTTGGTGGAGCTGTGAAATGGTGCAACCATTTTGGAAAGCAATTTGGAATTAGGTAAATAAAGTGACTAAAATGCCCATACCCTTTAAACCCAGAGACTTCATTACTTAGATTATACATCAAGGAAGCCATTGATAAGAAAATAATCTCCATATATTATGAAGTATTAATAGCAGCACTTTATGTAATATGTAAGAATAGGAAACAAAGTAGATGCCTATCAGTTGGGGAATGGCTAAACAAATCGTGGTACATGAATGTCATGGAATATTACTGTGTTGTAAGAAATGCATGTAATGAATACAGAGAAACATAGAAAGATCTATACGAATTGACGCAGAGTGTAGTAGTAAGCGGAACCAAGAAAACAAAATGCAGTGACTAAAACAGTGTAAATGGAAAGAAAAAATAAAACCTCTAAAGTAAATGTAATAAAATTATAAGGATCAAATCGGACTGGAATGAGAAGACACTTCCAACCTACCCCTTCTTGGAGGTGGGAGGCCTATAGATGTTATTACACACTGCACACTTTCAGACTTTTTCTATGTATGTGCTTCATATTATTCCTTTCTTTAAAAACGCTATTTATCATATGAGATGGCTCTAAGGAAAGGGCAAAGGGAGAGATGTCTATGGGATACTATGGTGCTGTAAGAAACAGAGAATATCAATAAAAACTTACTTTAAAAACTTCTGAGGATATGGAAAGCAGTCTGGCAGAAATTAGGCATAGACCAACAACTCATATCATATTCCAAAATAGAATATGTGATTTTAAAAGATCTTATTTTTAGAATATTAGAAGAGAAACATCATATACCTCTTACAGCTATGAGTAGGAGAAGTATAGTCTCAACCAAACAGGAGATAGAACCAACCACAAAAGATAAAAGTAGATAAATTTGATTACTTGAAACTGAAAAACGATCACAAACAAAATTAATGCACCTAGAATAAGGGAAATGGTTGAATGGGGGGAAAAAATCTTTGCATCAAATTTCTCATGTAAGAGTTTGGTATCCAAGATATATGAACAATTAACAAATATAAGACTAATAGCTACTCCACAATACATAAGTGGTTAAAAGGATATGGACAAACAGTTCTCAAAAGAATTATAAAGTATTCACAATCACAAGAAACAATGCTCCAAATCACTGATAGTCAACGGCAACTCAAAACAACCCTGAAGTTTTACCTCAATTCCTGAAAACTGGCAAAAATGAACAAAAATGGCAATAGTCAATGTTGGAGGGGTTGTGGAATGATAAACACACTAATTGATGACAGAGCTGTGAAATGGTCTAATCATTTTGAAAAGCAATGTGGAATTATGCAAATAAAGATACTAAAATATCCATACCCTTTAAACAAGAGACTCCAGGAAACGATCAACAAAATTTTTTCAAAATTTAAAAAAATTTGGGGCAGCCAGGTGGCACAGTAAGAGCGCCAGCCCCAGAGTCGGGAGACCTGGGATCAGTTCCAGGCTCAGATACTTAACACCCACACAAAAATAACTGGCCATGTAATCTTGAGCAAGTTACTTAACCCTGATTGCTTGAAGAAGAAAAAAATTTTTTTTAAATTTAAAAGTTCCCATATATACCAAAATATTTGACAGTACTTTATGTGACAGCTAAGAATTGGAAACAAGATAGATGCCCATCAATTGGGATTTAGCTAAACAAATTATGATACATAAATGTCAAGGAAAAATTATTGTGCTGTAAGTAATAATGTATGCAATGAATACAGAGAAGTCCCTTCTCCCACTGCTCTCGGAAACTATACATAGACTATAAGTTGCATGGCCCGCCTCTTCATCTGGGAGACCCATATAGAAATGAAATCATGGGTAGAATTCCTATCCCTATCCCTACAAGGACGGGTTATTGGGCAGGGCATGGGGAAGGTATATATTCAGAAACAAAGTTGATGTATTAATATAATATAATGCTTTGTATTTATCTGGTCAGCTAAGTGGTCCAGTAGACAGAATGCAGGGCCTGAAGTTAAGAAGACTTTTTGTGATTTGTTCAAATCCAGCCTCAGACCCTTACTAGCTGTGTGTCCCTGGGCAAGTCACTTAACCTTGTTTGCCTCAGTTCCTCATCTATAAAATGAACTGGAGAAGGAAATGGCAAACCACTTGAGTGCTGCCAAGAAAACCCCAAATGGGGTCACCAAGGGTCAGACACAACTGAAATAACTGAACAACAAATAAGAGGGTCCCCAGTACCTCCAGGGGCATCTCTGTGGATAACTCTAATTATTAGGACTTTTTCCTGTTACCCTCAAGGTACAGTTTACCTCTCTAACTTCCACTCATTGCTCCTAGTCCTGCCCTCTGGAAGCAAACAGAGCTAGTTTAAATTTCCCTTACTCCTGTTAACAGGATTTTACAGAGCTGGTCTCTAACCTGAGAACTAGTAAAAAACAGGCCAGGCAGTAATCAAGCCCATCCAGAGACACCCAAAACTGTTGGGGTTTCATGATGTGTTGTAGTGGAACCATCTCAAAGGATTCAGTCAGACCCTCTCTAAACAGGAAGCATGCTAAGTTCCAAGAGGAACCAGCAACTTCAGAGAAAGCAAGATGGATTTTTATAGGGTAAAGATGGAATTAAATAACAAATTATGAATGTTAAAAAGACAGGAGGGGTTTGTTAAGGGATTAGGTAGTAGGGGAGGGGTCCCTGTATATGCAATTACCCACAGTGCATAGAGCTAAACCCATTGGGGCAGTATGTATATATGATAATGACATTATAGTAAGCTTCTCTACGTCACAAATTCTCTCTAGGTCAGTTCTTTACTATTAGCTGTGCAGGTGCCTGCTTAGGGAAAGTCCCTTCTATTATTTCGGGGCCTGCATCCTGCTTGGGCGTCTGGTGGTACTACTTTCTGATTTGGCCCAGTGCTCTGGTCCTGTCTGAGACTAGATGTGGTTGTGGTTGAGTGCATGGACACACCTGTTTCTGTGGGAAATATGAGGAATGGATCTGGGGGGCAGTGGCTAGCTAGAGGCAGTGGCTAGAATCCCATCACACGAACACACCTGCTGTTTCTGTTCACGGACACATCTCTTGTGGTGAGCAGTGAGGCCTATGTGAAGAAGTGGATATTGGATGAGGCAGGGGTAGGTAAGAGGTAGTGGGCTTGCTGTTTGGGGGGGCCTATGAGAAAGTTAGAATAGTGGGGCTGAGGAAAACTTTTAAGAATTCCATTAATCAGGTAGCTGTTTAATTAATTAGTTTCATTATGAGGAACAGATTTGCAAATCAGGAATTCTCCTGAGGAGAATTCCACCTTGCTGAGGCAAAGACAGAGATTATATACATAAATTACAAGTGGGAAGGGAGGGAGGGAAAGTGGATTACAGACAATGTTTTCCCAGGCTTGAGCGGTTTCCAATGACAAACCCACAAATGGAAGACAATACGATAATTCTGGAGTCCTATGGGAGCAGTACTGCTCAAGTCCTTGGGGGTCATTACTTGGTGGGTCACAGGACCAGAGTTTTGTGATGGGAGAACAAGGTTCCAGTCTTTGACTGAAGAAACCACTCATTTATTTATTAAGTGCTAGGGCCAGCTAGGTGGTGCTGTAGCAGATAAAGCACTGGACTTGGAGTCAGGAAGAGTTCCTGAGTTCAAATCCAGCATCATGTGAGATCTTGGGCAAGTCACTTCACCCTGTGTGCCAGCTGGAGAAGGAAATGGCAAAGTTCTCCAATATCTTTGCTAAGAAAACCCCACATGGACTCATGAAGAATAAGACATTACTGAAACGACTGAAAAACAAGGATACATTGACCACAGCAACACGACGACAGGCCGCACTCTCAAATAGCTAACATTCTGTTGGGAAAATAAAAACATTCATACTGTTGATTCCACACTCCACAGGACACGGCTCCTGGACAGGAGGGACAACTGCCTTTCTCTCTGTGTATTTACAGCACCTAGCACAGTAGGTCCTTTTACTATTTGTTCAATTAATATTGAACTTGTGGTCCATTAAAACTCCCTGATCTTTTCCAGAAAACG
>NW_027186422.1:0-10790 GCF_028583685.1 Petaurus breviceps papuanus | reverse complement strand
ATTCAGTTCCACAAGTTCTGGAGTTCCAAATTTTCTCCCCCCTCCCCCCAGCCTGCAATCTTTAACCCACAATCCTCAAACTCTCACTCAAGGGTATGCCTCTCCCAAGACATCCCATTGCTCTTAGACCGGAGAATTCCCTGACAATCCTCACCGCGATGCCGCAAAGTTTCCGGGAGCAAACAAGAAAAGAGAAATGGCAACTGCTCTGGGAGGGCTCAGCTGTGCCAGGCGCCACAACGGGAAGGCTGAGAAAGCCAGGAGGGGATTCTACCTTTATGTACATTTTGTGACACTTCCCTCCCCTCCTCCTCCCCCCCCCCCCCCCTACCCCAGACTGTCTGGTTGGTGTCCTGTGTTTTCAAAAAGGACCAAAAGGACATCACCAGAATGTAAGCTCCTGGAGGACAGGAACTATTTTCTTCCCTTGTCTTTACATCCTCTGCACCTAGCCCAAGTGCTTGTTGAATTGAACTGAAAAGCAGTGCAAAAACTGAACCAGACTTAACTGATTGGTGAACGCATAACAGCAGCATCCAGCAGTCCCTTGAATGGAGGTATGATGAAACCAAGAAAAACCATTTATTACAGATAAAATTATGTTAAACATTATTTTTTGGCTATAGGGTAATGGGGGAGGAGTAAAGTGTTCAGTATCTCAGTGCTTTAGCTGAGTAGGAGAGGCCAGTCTAATCTGCTCCCACCCTTAGGGACCACCCCAGCTGCTGTCTGTCATCTCCCATCAGCAAAATGTGAATCCTGTTTTATTTGTGTCTCTTCCCAAAGCTAGAAGAGGATTTCTCTCTCCTTGAATGCAGGATCTTGTCTTCCCCCTGCTTTCAGTCTTCCCTCTCCCTTCTGCCTTCCTCCTCCCTAGCACCCTCTTTCTTCTCTGCTTTTCTCTCCTTCCTGGTCCCCACACTCCTCTTTCGCCTTCCCATTCCCTTCCTTCTGGACTCACATTTGCCCTCAGGTCCCTTTCCTGTTGCTTCCCTAATCCTCTCTCTACCTCTAATCCCTATATAGAACCTCCTCTCCCCTCCCCAAAGGTTGTCCTGCTAATTTTGGCACATATATACTTTGTCACCCACCCCGAATTCCCTTGATTCTGCTAGGCTCAGGGCATATAGAGCCTTTCCCCTCCCTCCACTGTGCCCTCTCTGCCTATCAGGCCTTGATGAGCTTGGGCTCATCCCAGTGAAAGCCAATGCCCGTGAGGCCATAGCCATCCTGGTGCCCACTGACGTAGCTCAGGAAGCCTCCTCGGTAGTGGGGAGAAGCATTGAAGGAGAAGCCCGACGGCTGCCCAAAAGTGAAGATCCGCCCGTAGCTGGTGATGAAGATCAGTTGCTGGATGTAGTAAGAGTAGTATTTGCCCAGGACTTGAGTGATCCTCTCACCATTCTTCAAGAGAACCTCATGGCTCTTTCCTGTCTTATAGCCATGGAGTTCGGTCCAGGAGCCGGCATATTGGAACTGGATGCTGTGGAGGGTGAAAGTAAGTGGGAGAAGGAGCTGAGCAGGGCCAGGAGGCCAGGTGCCATCCCTGGTGCCCTTGAAATGAGCTAGCGCTCTCACACTCGCTCTGCAAGAACATAGAGACGGGGAGGGGGAGAAAAGGAAGAAACCTCCTTAGGGCCAAGTTGGGGGATATACAGGAGGAGGTGTCCTGGCCACAAGGGGGTGAGAGGGGTCAGGAGGCAGAAGTCCTGGGTGAGCAGACAGGGTGGTCAGCAATACAAGGGAGGTACAACAGGAGGTCACAAGGGAGGGAAATGACAAGCGGATGGAGGCTGTCGTGAGCCCTAGACCCTTACGCGTAGATTTTCCCACTGCATTGTTCATGGACTCGAAATCCAGTTATCTTGCCCTGTCTGTGGTTCCCAGAGAATGTAAAACTGGTCCCCCCTCCATTTCCATATTCTCCAGAAAACGAGGACCCTCGTTGTTGACCTGCAAGCAGGGAAGGGAGAAGAGCTGGGCAGTTTCTAGTCTTCATAGGGAGCTGGATAGCCCCAACTTATAAATCTTGTGCATGTATTTTTGGCCTCGTTTTACAGATGAAGACACTAAGACCAGAAGGGGAGAGTCTATGAAGGCTGTAGACCAGACAAACCACCCCCCTGCCCAGGCAAGCTGCTTGTATTCAATGTTGATTTCATTTCCTTAAGCATTTCTTCAGGATTCACTTTTTGTAGTGACACATTCTAAGAGTTGGAAGACACTTTAAAGATCATTTAAAAATAGGAATTCCCCAGTTAGTGAACTAATTCACACTGTAATGATCAGACTATGGGTACAGACTATGGATTCTCCATTGTATGCAAATTTCATAGCCCCTGTGCACACTGGGTGCTGCCTGAGACTGAGTGATGTCAAGAATGGGGGCCGGCAATGAGATCGGTACTGAGAGCTTAGGAATAGGGATCAGAGATGAGGCATAGGGATGGAGACCAGGTCTGAGAGGTAAGTGAGACGTGGGAGAGATCATATGCAAAGTGTGAGACTGAACCAGTAGCAGGAAGAATGTCAAAAGCATCACTCACCATGCTCCTCAGCAGTGACAGTCACTGGAAGGGTGAGAAGGAAGAATATCAGTACCAGCATCATCTGAGACAAGGAGAAAGCAGAGGTCAATGCTGCCCCAAAGCTCTTTTCCCCAAAGTTTTATCTCCTCTACAGCTAAAGATGTCAAGAGAGTCTGGGGGTAGAGTACCAGTATGGGTACCCCTCCCCAAGAGCTTTGACTGACAGATGAAGAGACTGTTTTCCTCCTCTAGAACTATTTAGGGAAAGGAGGAGGTCATCACTGTTAAGTCCTATCCAGGGAACTTTGGGAAGATTGAGAGAATCAGCATGCCCTTTCCCCTTGAAAGAACTTTGATGAAGGCAGGGAATGCATCCATACTATAACACCTGCTCCAGAAAGGGCTTGGGATATGGGTTCTCCAGGTGGATTCTCCCAAGATTAGGAAGGTGATGTAGTTGGTGTGACCCCCACCTGAAAATCGAGAATTGAGAGGGGAGCGTCACTGAACTCCAAGTTCAGTGGGACAGTTAATGTGAGCTCTCTGAGAATTTCAGAAGGGGATTGCTGTGAACTGCCTCACCTCTGCCTGCATCTCCCCCACCCCCAAGAATTGGTGGTAATTTTAGTGACTGAGGGTGAGGGTTCCCCCAGGAGAAATGATCTCTGTGTTAGTAGGGGAATGTCTGTCTGAGGATAAGTAGGAACCCCTTCCCTCAATTCCTGGTTGAAGATCCCATATTGCCAGACCAGAGCCCACACTGGGGTAAATTAGAACCACCCTGATAATTGTTTCAGTGTGATCAACTGATTCTAGAAAACGGTGTCGCTCTGTAAAGTAAGACCCTGTGCTATAATGAATTCCACGTAATGCAACATAATATATAATGCAACCCAAGGTATGTGACATTGTGTAATACATCATACTAGCATAATGTAGTACAATGTGACACAGCGTTGTACAAATTTGCACATTCTACCAGCATTAGCTCTTATGATCCGACCCAACTCTCCCAAGCTCGTCTCCAGCCTATTTCCTCCACCCTATGCTTTATATTCCTCCCAAATTCTCCTAAGATTAATTTCCCACCACTATTATTTGTTGTTCTTGAATCATTTTTAAGTCTTGTCTGATTCTTCATTTGGGGTTTTCTTGGCAGAGATACTGGAGTGGTTTGCTGTATCCTCCTCCAGATGAGGAAACTGAGCAAAACAAGGTTATGTGACCTGCTCAAGGTCACATAGCTAGTAAGTGTCTAAGGCCAGATTTGAACTCAGGAGAAGGAATCTTCCTGACTCCAGGCCTGTTACTCTATTCACTATAACACCTAGCTGCCCCTCTCACCCCTATTAACAACATATCAAAGTCTGTGCCACCCTGAAAAAGGAGAATACTGACCTTTTTCACTCTTTATGAATGGTCCTCAATGCATCCACAGAGTGTCCAGGCAGGGTCCTATGCTCTCTGCCCCTTATATGGGAATCCACTCAGTCCTGGCAGTTGACCAAAACCACAGAGCCAATCCCTCTGTCTGTTCTTCTCACTTCCTCACCCATCTCTCAAGCCCCAGCCTCCTGAGTTCTTGAATGAGAACAGCACTGAAGAGATGGGACCCAGGGACAGGGCTCCTGAGCTTGGGATGGAAGTGAGGAGGGAAGCTGGAGCTTCCTGGAATCTGAGAATTTGGGAATTTAAAGGAGGACATCCAGTTCAATGCCCACCCTGAAATACACTCTATAATGCCTCCTCGCTCCTGTCCCCCTTCCCATCTAGATTCTACGAGAAGACCACTAGTCACAGGAGTGACTCACTGTCTTCCATTCCACCTTGGGACATTTTCTAATTGCTAGAGAGTTTCTCTTCGTACTAAACCAAAGTCTACCTCTCTGTAACTTCTCCCATCCCCAGCATTGATACTTCTTCTGTCTTCTGAGGCTAAGCAGAGCAAATACTTACTATGGAGCCTAGCACATGGTAAGCGCTTAATAAATTCTTACTCTTATCCCTGGTTCCTCTTTTACAATTCTTGGGGGTCCTATTGATTCTCATAGAGCAGTTCCCTTATCATCTTAGATGCCTTCTTCTGGACACACTCTTGATGTCACTGTCCTTCCTAGAAGGTGGTACATCTGGAACATGTTCCAGATGACTAGAGCAGAGTACCACCAACTCCATTTTTTTTGGAGGCAATCAGAGTTAAATGACTTGCCCAGAGTCACAGAGCTAGTAAGTATCTGAGGCTGGATTTGAACTCAGGTCATCCTGACTCCAGTGCAACCACCAACTCTATTTTGAGCACTATTCCTCTCTCTTTGCAGAATATTGGGGACTACAACCTTTGATAGACTGGGAGCGAGCAGGAGAAATATAACCAGAGTCTAACAGTTGACTCTTCCCACCTCCAAAAAAAAGAAAGAAAGAAAGAAGAAGAATGTATCCATGGCCCATTTTACAGTTTAATCTGCATTATTAATATTTTCTCTATCATTTTCTTAAGTTTAGAAAGAATAAAATAGTAAATGAAGCCCTGGTTTGTAGGATTCCAATGTGTATATGCTCACACTAAAAATTTCAGAATCAGCTCCTGAGAGCTTATTGACCATGGCTCCAATACGCCCTTGAATGTGACTGGAGGACAGATATGTGTGTTCTCTCCAGGAGACCTGAGGCAGCTCTCTGGGGGCTGGAGGCAAGACAGACTTTTCTACTGGAAGCTCCAAAGACCTAGTAAGGCCTTCTATTTTTTTTTCATAGTCTTGAGGCATTCATCTGGACCCAATTCCATCTTATTTCTATGTCTTACATGGAAATACTGTTTGACTGAGTCTACAGAGTCTGAGGCATTCATTCCTCTTTGTCCTGCACCCCACCATTGTAGTTTGTTTACTGGGAAAGCCTGGCCTCCAATTAGGGGACCCCCGATCCTTGGACTGACCCTGGAATTACAAGACCAGGATTTCTTCCTAAAAGAGAAGAGGGAGGTATCCAATATACAAACACGAATAGGGTGTGGGCCAGGTAACCATTTATTCCTACATAGAAAAATAATAAGCATAAAAGAATCACACCATGCATTAACAGAAAAATTAGAATAACTTACCAACTTATAACTAGGTTTGCAGTCAGTTAGGAAGCTAACATTTACCTTATTGGGACATCTAGACTGGGCACTGTCTGACCAAATAGCCAAGCTTGACTGAATCTTTTTTCAAGGACTGACTCCTCTGATACACAATCTTCCCCTTTCATCAAACACTGCCTCTAAGGGGACGTTACTGCCTCTAAGGCCTGTCAACACCTTTGGAATTCACAAGGTCACCTCTAGTCCTGAATGAGGTACTCTTTCAAGGTAGGTAAGGGTCCCCAGTACAAGCCTACTATGCTTCATGTAGGGAGTAGCAGCCAGGTCACTGATGCCAATAGAGATGACCCATCCTTCTGTACTTCTTACTGACATCACATGATGCTATCTGGAGAACCAGAGCCAAGAGAGCACCAACCAGAAGTCTGTCAGTTCATCAGGCAGTCAATAATCATTTATTAAACCCCAGTGCCAGGGACTGCGCTAAGTGCTGAGTGTACAAAGAAAGGCAAAAAATCCTGTTCCTGAGGAACTCACAATCTAATATAATCACCATCTAATCTAGTCAACAAGGAGAAGGTATATACAAACAAGGCATATACAGGATAAATAGGGATAATCAACACTAGAAAGGCACTGGAGTTAAAAGGGGTTGAGAAAGGCTTCCTGTGGAATGACTTGAAGGAAGCCAAGAGGTGGAGATGAGGGGGAAGAACATTCCAGGCATGGAGATGAACCAGTGATATTTCCCATATATGGGAAAAGATGGAAAGGAAGCTACTGTCACTAGATCAAAGAGTATGTGGGAGAGGAATGGGGATAAGAAGACTGGAAAGGTAAGGAGGGAAGTTTTTTAAGGACTTTGAACTTGGAAAAGAGGATTTTATATTTGATCCTAAAGATGATCAGAAACCTCTGGAGGTTTGGGGGTTGTTTTGGGGAAGGGATCATGATCAGATCCGCACTTTAGGGTGATCATTCTAGTTGTTGGTTCCTTTCTTCTTCAAATGATCATGTGTGTAATTAATCTGTTTACTTATTATAGCTTCCAGTCATATTATGCAACTTCTACCCATACTAGTCAGCACCTTCTCTGCAAATGGAAAGAAGCATTGAGAGGTTGGTTTTTTTGCATATCTATTTATCTATCTTTATATATTTATATATATATATAACATTGAATATTTACATGTTTATACATTTATAATATAAAAATAAATGGGGCCTTTAGTTTTATTTTGCTTTGCTTCTGTGCCTATAGAGCATAACATAGCAACTTGAATATAGTAGGCTCTTCGTAAATGCTTTTGGGATCAGATTGGATCATAGGACCTTACTTCTTTTTTATATTTCTTGTAGAATCTCAGGTCATTCTTGTCTACCTATCATTTCTTTTAACTCTTTGCAATCTCTTATCCCAAATTCTAGGTTATACATCTGATTATGCCTGGTAGTCTTCTCCTTTCTATCATGAACTCCAAGATGGCATGATCAATGTTGTATTAAAGGTTCCTGTCCTCTCTGCTTCACTAAGCAATCCTACCTTCCTCGTTAAAATGCGATGTAGAAGAAAGGACCTGCTGTCTTCTCACCACGTGTCACATTCCCTGCATGTGCATTCTTCCATATGAACTCCTTAGGTGAATGCATTTGCAGGAAGATGTGTTCCAGGTTTATAGTGGAAATGTTCTATTGTTACTTTTCTGTGTTACTTCATTGAATGTCTTCCCTTTAGACTATCCAAAGTCCCACTAGCTATACTGCTTTTGGACTTTTTTGGACTTCTCCATCCATCATGCTTTTCTTCCCTAGGAAACTTATCCTTTAGAAATCTCACTATTCTGTAAGATTGACTCAGCCTTGGCACTTACATCTCATCAGTGCCTTCTGCCCCTCTGGTTGGACCCTTTGACTGGAGGGCAGAGACATGGGTTCTAGAACTTCCAATTAAGGAAGGGACCAAGCATAATGTTCTCTCCATTTTTTTTAAACCAATTACCCAATCCTACTCCCTTTTTTTCAGCTTACTTTTGTGTATTGTCTTCCTTTAGATTGCAAGCTCCTTGGGGGCAGGGATTGTCTGTCTTCTTATGTGTATTTATATCCCAGCACTTATCATAGTGCCTGGCACATAGTAGGTACTTAATAAATATTTATTCACTATTGGATATTGATTCATTGTGTCACATGTCTGACTAATAAAAGTAAAAACACTGGTGTAGTCTCATTATGCAGAATTTTTGGCAGGGAGGACTCAGAAAGGACCTAAAGGCCAGATGTAGCTTTTCTGAGGGGACCCATGAGTCAGTGGAGAAGGGGACAGTGCTCCCCAGAGTCACAGTGGCCTCTTTTACCTTCTGAATCAAACATTCAACTGGCATTTATGAAGTGGCTACTCCACATCAGACACTGTGCTAGGCATAGAAAATGCAAAGGCAGAAATTAAACAGTCTGCTCTCAAGAAGTTTACATTCTATTGGGAGAGACAGTATATCCATGTATTGGTATGTACGAAATATAGGCGAGAGGGACTGGAAGCTCCCAGAGAAGAACCTCCTCTCTAAATCCAGGTTAGCACCCCAGTAATTTAGAGTCTCGGAAAGTTGCCTACAGCACTGAGAGATTATTTTGTATATTTATATATAAAATAAACACAAGGTTTTGAGGGGCTGGAGAAGAAAAGTCAGAAGCTAGGGAATCAGGAAAGGTCAAAGAACTTGAGCTGAGACTTAAGGAAATTAGGAATTCTAAGAAACAAAGATGAGGAGGGGATACATTCCAGCATGGAGGCTAGCAAAGCATGGAGACGGGAGACAGTATCATGTGTGAGAAACATCCAGAAGACAAGATAGGTAGAACTATAGATTGAATAAAGGGGAGTAATGTGGAATAAGGCTAGAAAGGTAGGTAGGGTCCAGGTTGTAAAGGGCTAAAAATACCAAACAGAGGAGCTTATATTCGACTCTACTGGTAATAGGGTGAATGGATTTGTTGAGTTTATGGGAGCTACTGAGTTGGTGAGTGACATGTTTAGTCTTGCCCTTTGGCAGATATGTGCAGGATGGACTAGGGAGAGACAGGAGGAAGAGAAATCCATTAGGAGGTGATTTCAATAATATAGGTGAGATGTGGTGAGGGTGATAGTTATGTGACGAGAGAAAAGGACACAGAAAAGATTTTGTGGTGGTAGAAATGATAAGATTTGATAACAGATTGGATATATGGAATGAGAATGAGGAGTTGAGGATGATATTGAGGTTATAAATCTGAGTAACTGGAAAATTGGTGGTGCCTTTACGATCAAAATAAGGAAATGTGGAAAAGGGGTAGGTTCAGGGGGAAAGATGAGTACTTTTTGGACACGCTAAGATGCTTACAGGAAATCCAATTTAATATATCCAGCTGGTGATATGGGACTGGAGCTAAGAATTAGAGATGAATGTGTGTGTGTGTGGCATCACCTATGTAGAGATGGTAATTAAATACATGGGAGCTGTGGTCACCAAGAGAGAATGAGTAGAGAAAGAAGTTACTGGACATGATATTGATAATGACCATGCAAAGGAGAGGAGACAATTGGGGAGGAGGGGAAACCAATCATTTCTTAAGCGCCTACTGTGTACCAGATACCGTGCTGAGCAATTTACAAATACTAACTTATTTGATCTTCACAGTAATCCTGTGAGGCAATGCTATTATTATCCTCATTTTGTAATCGAAGAGAGTAAGGCAGAGGCAAATGACTTACCCAGGGTCACACAACAAGTATGTTTCTGAGGCTAGACTTAAATTAAGGTTTTCCTGACTTTGGGCCTAGTATTCTATCCACTACACCATATAGCTGCCTTGTGCAGGAGGAGATGGAGGAGAAAACAGTGTCATAAAAACCCAGAGAAGAGAGAGTACCCAGGAGGTGAGGGTGGTCAATAGCGTTAAGTTTTGCTGAAGTCAAGAGGGGTGAGTATTGAGAAAAGGCCTTCATATTTGGCAATTAAGAGACCGTTGGTAACTTTAGAAACAACTATTTCAATTGAGAGATAAAGCCAGAAGCCAGATTGCAAAGAATTCAGGAGTGCGGGGATTAGAAGAACAGGCAAAGAAAACCCAGTTTTTTCTAGAGGCTTGACTCTGAAAGTTAGGAGAAATATAAGATAGCTAGAAGGGATGGTAAGGTCTAGGGAGAACTTTGTTGTGTTCTTTTTTAAAGATTAGGGAGACTTGGGCAACTTTGTAGGCAGCAGGGAAGAAAGATGGGGAGAGGCTGAAGACTAGCAAGACAGAAGGGATGAGAGTGGGGGGGAAATCTTTAGAATATGTGAAGGGATGGGATCAAGGGAACAAGGAGATGAGACACCTCTTCATTAGAGACTAAAATAAGGGAGAAAAGAATGAGAGATGAAGTCAAAGACTGTGAGAGATATAGAATAATAGAGAAGAGATAGTTCATGGCATAGGCTTCTTTACCCTGTAATAGATGAGACTAGGTCTTCAACTGTGCATGTGTGGGGAGGGGGATTGGTGGTGTAGAAGGCTTGAGGAGAGAAGAGAAGGTTTGGAACAGCCTCTGTGGGGGAATGAACAATTATCAGGTCAAGAATTTATTGGCTGCTCAAAGCTGGGGAGCTCTGCTTCCAGCAGAAATCGAGATGACTGAAGTCCTAATCTTGCCTTGAGCCTCTATCATGTACTGCAGCCTAGGTTCATGGATTTGCACATGTGAATATCTTTTTTTTTTATTCATTGTTACTACATTGCCACTTTATTATGATCTGCTCCTTTTGTATAAAGTATATTCGTCCATAGCCACATTCCAGAGTGCCATCCCAGGTGCCAGGGTAGGAGGTAATGCCTATAATTTGTCAAGACTTACAATATCTCAGTGATAAGTATGGGGTTGTATTTACCTCCTTGTGTTAAGATAGGTAGCCCACTTTAGTACCTATCATGGGCACGCTGGTGAATAGACATTCAAAGCTATCAATGTTACAGTCACAACATCTCTACTTGGAAAGGGTCTCAGAGATCATTTAGTCCAACCCTTCCCAGAAGAAGAATGCCCACTATAGCACTCCTGACCAATGGCCATACAGTTTTTGAGTGAAGACCTCAAATGAAGTGGGATCTACCTGCTACCTCCTGAGGCAGTCCTTTCCCTGGTTGGATAGCTCTAATCATTAGGG
>NW_027186421.1:0-13999 GCF_028583685.1 Petaurus breviceps papuanus | reverse complement strand
GGAGATCAGTGTGACTCACACAATCCGCAAGGAGAGCCTAGAGAGAGAGAGAGAGAGAGAGAGAGAGATGGAAGTTAGGTTTAAAAACAAAGCAGGGAATATCAAATCCTTAGGCAGAGTGAAATATGATGCTGTTGTGTTTCACAATACCCCTAGTACCTTCAAATATCCCAGTATTATATTCAAGTGGAGAGAAATAAAGTGATTTTAAAAGCTACACCTCAATCCCCCCCCCCAACTCTTTATGTTCTAAATAATATCGGGAGGTGGGTTCAGGGACCTAAGATTTACTCCAGTCCTTCCCTTGGATGGTTTCCCCTTGCTCCGACATGTGCAGGATGTTTTACTGGAGATGGAGATAAGACTTTTGAACTTTTTCTTTCTCAGGAACAATATCTGCATCTGTGTACTAATCTTCTAGTTATTTATAGAATGAAAAGGTTTATCAGTTTTTCCTCAGGTACCACTGATGTGAATACTACAGTTAGGCTAAAGTAATTCAGCAAAACAATCCATGTGGAATGTCTTATTTTAACTTATTCCAGAAATTTATAAAATAAGCAAAACTGAAATGATTAGCTTAATTTCTTTGTGTTTAGACATGTTTCAAAGCCCCTTTATGAGGACCAATTCTGGTTTCTTGGAACATTTTAACAATATAAAGCTCTGTGTTGTTGTTCCCTGTCCCTCTCCCCGCCCCCCCACCCCTTCCTAGCTGGGGAAGTGCACTTCCATTAAGCATTCTTAATATAAAGGTGGGGAAAGATTGAAATAACCTCAGTTGGGCATCTAGAAATGAGTATTCTGTGAACATGTGGATTATTGTTAAGAATAGCTGTGGAAGATGTGATAGTCTCCTAGAATATGGACATATTTGGCTTTTCTCTAGGGTTATTGATTCATTATCAATGCCCTGTGGTTTGATGAAATATCAACAGGTGGTCTTATCTCTTATCAAAGTGTCATGCCTGTGATATTAACTAGTCTCCACAGGGGTGTAAGGAGAGCTTCCCCTTACCATCTCCCTCTCCCCCCCAAAATTAAAATCTATGACTATGTGTTACAATTGATGGCAGAAAAAAGGTGAAGAGTATTTTCCTTTAGTCAGTTAATTTGTTCTCTTCTGATTCCTGCCTGGTATGTTTTGTTTTGGATATAGTAGTCTGTATGAAACAAGAAGAATTGCCTTCTTGGTAGAACATTCTTACAACCTGCAGTACTTTAATTAAATCGCAGTGGTAATCTTCTAAAACTGACTAAAAATGATTTGAACAAGGATAAAAATTATTGTAAATGTATAACATTTGACCATGTGGCCACAAGTATATTTTTAAAGGAACTCAGATGTTGAGAAATGAAATTATGGTCTTTCATAACTACACATAATACAAAAAATGAAGTGAAAGGTTGAAGTATTTTTGATTTTTGGAAAAGGAATTGTTTGAACTCTGGGTATATCAATGATAATGAAAATTAGAAGCTGAATTATAAAACAATACTCTTTTGGAACTGGAGGAGACCTTAGAGGTCCTTAATCCCAGACTCCTTATTTTATAGAGGAAGAAACTGAGATTCAGAGACATGAAATGATTTTGTTAATAGAGTGAACAGTAACAATAGTAGATATGGAAGGTATGTCTATAAAGTAATAGGGTTCATTTTCTTTTATTCACAAATGTAACTGAATTTTTTTTCCAAGTAAAAGTTGTCCTTTTCAAAGTAGTTACCTTGGGAGATGATATACATCCCATGAGACTGTTATTTTTGATTTTTAAAAGTTACTCAAAACATTTTTTAAAATTGTCTTTTAGACTTTTCTAAAAAAAACAGTAGCAAGCACATTATTTTAATATCCACAGCAATGGTGAAGCCTCATCTATCCAAGACAAATTTATCTTTTTTTTGCAAAATGCCAGAAGTCATGTTGAGTAAAATTTGGTGAATGTGGTAGGAATCGAGCTAAGTTTCTGGTCCGAAAAATGAGGTGTTTGAAATAATGAGACTAGCTCTGAATCTAAATACCATTGTAAAAAAGAACTGCCAGAGATGTTTTGAGTATTGTAGAAGTAAATGCACAACCTTTTTTGGAGGCCACTTTGATGAACAACACTCAGATAGTTGAATTTTGGTGTATTTGTTTGAAAAAATGAGTCATTTCCAGTCTCAGTTTTTGCTGTCCTCAAAAAAAAAAATTAAGATGTTTGGGAGTTAGCAAAAAAAGATGTAGATATACAGCTAATTTTTACCTATCTGAGGTTATAATTAAATACAGAAGGGATTAAAGAGGCCCTAGTGGCAGAGGCCCTTTCTACTCAGCACATTTTAATTTTCTTTCATTTAGAAGATATATAAAGGTCTAAATATCATAGAATACCTATCATGTAATATTAAAAACAATTTTGTTTTTTTTCCAGTTTTTTAAAAAAAATTCTGGGTATTTA
Source organism: Petaurus breviceps papuanus (assembly GCF_028583685.1). Lineage (NCBI taxonomy): Eukaryota > Metazoa > Chordata > Mammalia > Diprotodontia > Petauridae > Petaurus > Petaurus breviceps. The sequence goes on along the minus strand of NW_027186421.1, from coordinate 11,558 downwards.
TTTAAATTCTGGCAAAGAGTAGCTAGCTACATTTGGAAAACAGCTATAATTGAACAAAGTCATTTGGATAAACATTACTTATCAGTTTAAAGTAAACTCCATGTATTCCTATGCTCTCTAGTGCTTTCAACAGGAATGGGTGCTGTATTTTGTCAAATCTGTTGAGATAATCATATTTTTGTGGGTTTTGTTATTTATATGGTCAATTATGTTGATAGTTTTCTTATTATTGAACCAGCCCTGCATTCCTGGTATAAATCCCTAGTCATAATGTATGATTTTTGTGATATATTGCTGTAATCTCTTTGCTAGTATTTTATTTAAAATTTTTGCATCAGTATTAATTTGGGGAATTGCTTTATAATTTTCTTTCTCTGTCTTGGCTCTTCCTGGTTTGGGTATCAGCACCATATTTGTGTCATAAAAGAAATTTGGTAGGGCTCTTTCTTCACCTATTTTTCTGAATAGTTTATATAGTATAGGGATTAATTGTTCTTTAAATGTTTGGTAGAATTCGCTTGTGGATCAATCTGGTCCTAGGGGTTTTTTTCTTAGGAAGTTGATTGATGACTTGTTCAATTTCTTTTTCTAATATTGGGCTATTTGAGTATTTTATTTCTTTTAGTAATCTGGGTAACATATTTTTGTAGATAATCATATATTTCATTTAGATTGTCAAATTTATTGGTATATAATTGGGCAAAATATCTCCTAACAAATGCCTTAATTTCCTCTTCATTTGGTGGTGAATTCACCCTGTAACTTTTTATACTAGCAATTTGGTTTTCTTTTTTCCTTTTTTTAGATCAAATTAACCAGTGGTTTATCTGTTTTTTATCTATTTTTTTTTCATAAAACCAGCTTCTAGTTTTATTTATTAGTTCAATGATTCTTTTTATGAAAGAAATCATTTGAAAACTTAACTAGATCAATGATCAAGTTTACTAGATAAGAAAAGGAAGGATCCCCAAGATAACACAAACAATTCTGAACTAGGTTCTCTGAGCATATAGATGCTTTCCCAAGATTTAGTTGGGCATTTTGGGAAAATGTGTAAGTTTCTTAAGACCATAAGGGGAAGCATTTACAAATGAATTTCTCAGTACTTCAAAGATCTGTAGTTTTGTTGGTCCTTTCTGAGACACAGATCACAATCCTTCTATAGCCTAGTGTATGCTGTTCATGCTGTGGCTCCAAAATTCATCACCCTCAGGACAGCATTTCGGTGGGCTTCTTGGATCTTAGGCTGTTAATGTAGAGGTGCCTCCTCAAAGTGCTGTCTGAGTAGGCCACCAGGTGGCGCTGTGGGTTAGAACTACCCCCAGCTCACTCTAGATCATCACAAGGAAGTTGCCATCACAGTGGGATGCTGTATCTAATTGCTCCACTCAATTGTGCTCAAAGATTAAGTTCTGTCACCTAGAGCCTACATGAAATGCCAGGTTTTATTAGTGTTAGCTTCCCCCCCCCTGCACTTCCTAGGTTCTTATATATTGTATTACTTGTATATAATGTATAATGTATTCCTTGCAATAATTTATAGTTTATCAAGTGACTCAGCTCCAATAATCTTGAGATTCTAAATTCTTTCCCAATTCCATTTGACAGGATTCCTTACTCACAAGTAGATTAAAAAGACCACAGGGAAAATGAGGCTAACAGTTTTGGCTCTAAAACATCAGAGGAGCTAATAATCCACTTACCCAGCCTTCTGTCCCTGGGAAGGTATTTCCAAAGACCATATTGATAGAGGATTGCCCTTAAAACATTTTGGTCTCAAAGATACAGGGAGTGGGGCAGTTTCTATCTTGGCTCACCACTTTCACTTTCCATGTCCAGGTGGACCTTCTATAGCAACTGCCTCTTCAAATATTTTATAAGGACTCTTCATCATCCTCCTCAATAGTTGATAATCAATAAACATTTATTAGGCACCTGCTATGTACAAGGCACCATGCTGAGTGCTGGAGATGCAAATACAAAAAAGAAAGACAATCCTGCTCTCAAGGAGCTTGCAATCAAAGAGAAAGACAGATCACAGAAGGAAGCTGAAAAGAGGTAGAGGGAGGGAAAGGTACCCTACTGGGTGGTATGGTGGAGAAATCAGAGATGTTCCAAACTAATAAAGACAGATGGAAAATGAGGATGGAGATGTCTGTCTCAAGCCTTCTTCTAAAATGGAGATTTTGGACTTCATGAATCCATCCTTGACTTAGAGGGGTAAAGGGTAGTGATGAGGTATGAGTACCAACCCCAATTAAGTCTTGTAGGTTGATGAGGTTTCCCAATGATGAGTTCCTGGGGCATGGTAAAGAAGTCAAAGAAGTCCTGAAATAGTATATCCAGGTGGGAAATGAGGAAAAAGTCCTGCTAAATACTTCACAGGCTGATCCCTAGAGAGTAGAGCTCCAAAACTTCTATGGTATGTGGTCTTCTGGTGCATCTCCCCTTAAAGCATAAAGATTTTTTTTTTGTTTTTAAATGTCTCAGGGCTAGATGACTTTAAGCATCTGCTTTTATGTTAAGTACCTTGGATAATTCACCTCCATACTCACCCTCCCTAGAAATGATAGGAAAATACAGAGTATTTTTGGCTCCTAGAAATGATAGGAAAATACAGAGTAAAAAAACCCCCACAAAACAGGGGATTACATATTTTTTAACATTAATTCATTTAATTTACCTTAAATTGCTAATTAAATTAATTACATTAATTAAACATTAATTAACATTCTTCTGGTGGTGAAGTATGACCACAGAGAGTAGAATACTATCCTTGTTGTTAATCCAGCCTGACTCAGTTTGACCTGATTTGGTTAAGGTTCAGGACTAGACCCAAAAGAAATACTTGTAAACTACCTAACAGTTAACAAAAGGATGTTTGTTTAGCCAAAACAAGCAAAGGATGTTAAGCAAGGATACAGAACTGACTCAGGTAAGAACAACTTCCTTGCCTCCATGTTGGGCATGCTAGTCCAATAGACAGAATTCTAAGAAAGGAAAGTTATTCCTTAGGGTTAATTAAATTTGAGGATTTTTTTTTCAGTACTCTTTATGAAAAACTATACTAGCTTGTATGGGGGTTGGACCCCATGAAAAGGTAGCCCTGTCCACTCAGCAGAACTCTTAAAGACATTGTTCCTCTTACCATAACCTCCATAGGATCAAAGGCCTGAGTCACACAAAGGCCAATGACAAGGTTCATTGTAGGAATGAGTGGGATGTAGCATATTACTAATGAAGAATTACAAAGGAAAAGTAAGGTATATCATCAGAGAGAGAGGGATGAACAGAAAAGGAAGTGGGCCAATCACATAGTGAAATCAAGAGATAATCAACGGACAATTAATGTGTTTGAGTGCCCCACTGAGATCCATGTTACATTAAGAAATCTAGTGAAAAATCCAGAGTACAAAGGGGTCTACCTAATGTTGACTTATGGGAAAACTCAGGCAGCTGATTCTCACCATGTGGGGTTACATTGATAGAGGGAGTATTTGATAAGAATTTCAAAGGGGGTGTGTTTATTTATTCAATTATACAACAATAAAGTATAATTTATTAAATATTTTCTGTGCATAGAACTCTGTGCTAGGGGCCAGAGGAGATACCAATTTCAGATAAGAGATAGCTTTCTCCATCTCTCAAGCAACTTTCAGGTTAGGTGTTGTCAGCTTCACAAATGGTGGAAATCTGATGGAAATTCAGTAATATCAATTTTTAAATTATTATTCCAAACCAGAACCCCTAAATGAGCATCAACTATTTTAATATTTTATTCACCATATCTCATAATGTTAGTAAGGCTTTGTCCTCTGTATTCAAATTGCTATTATAACTTAATTCAAGTATACTATAGCAAAGACTTATTAAGGATGTATCTGTATTAGTTGTTGGGAGAGATGAAGCTTAGAGATAACATACAGTCACTACCCTCCTTTATGAAACCAGTAGTCAACTGTCTCTAATCTCTCTCCTCTGATGTTAATCTTCACTTTACCACTTAGCACTTAATCATAGACTGTCTCCTCTTTTCCCCCTGATTATTCTCCAACTGGATTATGAACTTTTAAAAGACAAATACCATGCCTCTACTTTGTTTTTCCAGAACCTAGTCAGTGCTGAGCACGTGATGCTTGGTAATCATTAACTAGTATTTGTTAGCTCTCAGTTTGCAAAGCACTTTTCTTAGAACAATCCTGTGTAAGATCTCCTAACCCAGTTCCATTTTTGGCCAGTATGTGGGTTTATGAAACTGGTCCATTTAACAGTAGGAAAATAAAGGGATCATCACATCAAACTTCATTAAAATAGTTCCTAAGCAGATGAGCTAAGTACCCATGTTCCCAGCTCCCCAAGTAAAGACTATGATTTTTAGTGACTGCCTTTTTGAAGCTAAATTCTTTAAGATGTCCCCTGCACCATATACACACACACAACATGCTTTGCATTTATCCCATAGGCAGTTAGGTGGTTCAATGGAGATAGCATCAAAGCTTGAAGTTAGGAAGACCCAAGATCAAATCCCACCTCAGACACTAATGACCCTGGGCAAGTCACTTAACTTCTATTTTTCTCAGTTTCCTCATCTGTAAAGTGGGAATAATAATAACACCTACCTCTTAGGATTGTTTTGAGGATCAAATAATGACTGTAAAATGGTTAGCATAGCACCTGGTAGATGCAGTAAGTGCTATATAAATGTGAGCTATTATTTTTGTTATCCCTTCCTTTCCATTTTTACAGCCCACATCTTAAGGCTAGCATCTTGGGACCTCTTGCTTGGATCATTGCAATAGTCCCCTAACCGGCCTCCCCACTCCCATCTGGTCTCACTTCTGGACAATTGTTGTGCATTCAAGTCTGACCCTTTATGATCCCATGGACCATACCATGCCAGGCCCTTCTGTCATCCACTATCTCTCAAAGTCTGTCCAAGTTCATGTTCGCTCTGCATAATGCTGACTGTTTAATCTTTGTAAACCACAGATATGATCATATCTTTTCAACCTCTACGAAGGACAAATTCTTCAATCTATCATTTAAGGTCCTCTGTAATCATTGGCAAGTCTGCCTTTATTTCCTTATCTTCACTCCCTTCCAGGGTCCTTGCAAACTGAACTATTCTCCAGTTCCCATGAGCTCCCTCCTCCGTCCTCCTGAGTCTTTGTGAAAGCAGCTCTTTCCTCCTGAAATGTTGCACCCCACCCCATCCCCCAAACTCCATCTCTGCATGTTAAAATCCTTCCCTTCAGGGGTGGCCAGGTGGCACAGTGAGTAAGAGCGCCGGCCCTGGCCTGGGGAGACCCAAGATCTGTTCCAGCCTCAGATACTTGGCATCCACACAAAATAACTGGCCGTGTAACCTTGAACAAGTTACTTAACCCTGATTGCTTAAAAACAAAATCCTTCCCTTCCTCGGAGGCATAGCTCAAATGTCCTCACCTCATCTGTCCATCTTCTGAACTGTGTTAACTGACAGAACAAAGCTAAGACTCAGAGGAGAGAAATGCCTTGTTTGAAATTTAGACTGGAGGTTTACAGGCCTCATTCTCATTCCTGACTCTGCCGTTAAGCATCCTCATGTCCTTGAATAGGTTATTTTACTTCTCTGGGCCTCAATTTCCCTACCTGTAAAATGAGGGTAGGTCAGAAAGGTACCTTCCATCTCTAAATTTTATCATAAATAGCAAGCATAAAGGTTTATGCTAGAGGCAGGAAATTAGGGGTGGGGCAGTCAAACGTATTTATCTATCTTTTAACTTGGCCAAATTCTACATTTTCAATAAAAACCTCTTGAGTCATGATAACTCCTGGATCACCGACCTCCCCCCACTCCCATCCTCTATCCAGAATATTTGGAGGTTGTTTTGGCACTTAGGTGACAATAACCACCAAATCACTGTTTACCCCTACCCCTGTCCTCTGTACAAAATAATTGGGGGTTGGTTTGGCCCTTGAATCAGGAAAAGACAATGTGGAACTTTTGCTCTCTAAATCAGTTCTATAGCTTCTAGCTGTTTTGTTTTGTTTTTTAATTCTGAGCTTAAGAAACAAAATGGCTTCTAGCTTAATGTTGACCAGTCAGCAGTTCTGAGATTCTGAACTCTTTTGACCACGATCCGGCAGCCAGACTCATCTGGCCTGTCATCATAGAACAGACACACCAGGCACAGGTATTACCAGGTTTTTGTATAATTAGGAAGATGTACTCTGTGCCCTGGTTTATAGGATACTCCTTCCATGGGGCGGTGGAAAGAATACTTGTTTTGGAGTCAAACCATCGTATAAATAATAATCCTGTCATTTTCTTCCTGTGTGACTATTTAACTCCTCTAGACCTCCTTTTCCTCATCTATAAAATGAGGGCATTAGGCTAATTTTTACTGTCCCCTCCAACACTAAATTTATGATCCTGTGAGCCTTTCTTTGGCAATAAAGGGCCATGGTTTTTCTTCCTTCTGTATGTGGGCTGGCAAGGTACATGTGAATGATACCAGGTGATTCAATAATATATACCTAAGACACATTGGATTATGTAAACAGGGAATTTGACCCTAATATTTCTCCTGTATAGGTACACAAGGAAGTCACAGTAAGAGTAAATAACAGTGTATTACACATCTGTCTTTATGAAGGAGGAATATGAAGGAAGAGAGAATTGCCTTACCCCACCTGCAAATATGGGCCATATTTATTGACTTCGTGTCTTGAGTCCAATAGAGATCATCAATCAATTCTAGAGGGCTTACCGGCTAATTCTTAGCAATTCCCTTGCTATTCCCTGCCCATCCTTTCCAATAACCTTATAATATACTTAAACATGGAGGCAGATTACAAAGTGACAAAAAAAAAAAACAAGTCCTTATACTTGTGAATGCTATAGCTGTCCTTTATAGTGTCTGTCTTGCTCTGAGTCATACTATGCTAATTGGATGAGAGAGAACAATATTGTGAATGTAAGAGCTGCATGCAAAGGAAATGAGTGAAATACTGCACAATACTGTTGGTGAAATTGGTAATATGGAACCTTCATTTGTTATTTGTAGCTTTTTCCTGTAGATCTAGTCAAATGTGAATATTTGCAGAAACATTTCTCAGGGTTTTCTGGTTTTGTTTCAGATTGTTTCACTTGGTTAAATGTTTTTCAATTTTGTTTTGTTTTGTTTTTGCCTTTTAAAGGGCTAATGTGGTTAATAAAGGACTAGACATGATGCTGGATGCATGACTATGGATAAGACCCTTAGCTTCTCTGAATCTCTCTCAACTCTTTAAGACTGAGTTGTGGGTTGTAATCTCTTTAGTGATGGTTTCTAGATTGTCAGAAGATTGTCAACTCATCTTTTCCTGACCTGTTTTCCATATCAGTTTTTAAAATAGTGGATACATTACACTTCCTTTTCTTTTCCCAGTCTTTTGACTTTGTTCTAATATTTCTTGTCTCCTGGAGTTGAGTTTAGTTTGCTCTCTTCTATTTTTTCTTGTTAGGGAGCCCACTACTTGGGTAAGATTTTCTACCATCAATTCTAAATTTTTAATTTCTATTTTTCCTCCAGAGCTCCTATTTCACTAATAATTTGCTTTTTTGTCTCTCCTTTGATTTTTTCCATCCATTTTCAGAGCCCTTAGGAAAAAAATCTGAGGTTCTGCCTGTGGATGTTGTGAATTTACTTCTTGGTTTTTCTCTTAATCCACAACATTTCTTCCTTGTGTTTACTATATTCTTTTGTTTATAGTTTTTATAGAAAAACATCACTATAAAAATGCTAGCAGATGTGTCTCATTCCCAGTCTATTGTTTCAGTTCTAATTTCATTTACAAATCAGAAGGATGGGACTCACCTTTTAGCAAGTTCATTTTTCTTCTCAGCTGCTTTTTGCTGTTTTATGAGGTGATGCTACTTGTTGCCTAAGCTAATCTTGCCCTTCTCTGTCAGTAGGTCAGTCAATAAGTTTTTATTAAGGAACTACTATGTGCCAGGGACGATACTGAACACGGCGGATACAAAGAAAGGCCAAAACAATCCTTTCCCTCATTGAGGAATTTACAGTCTCTGCTGGATAAGGAAATTGGAAGTTCATATGCTGACACAGCTGATGTCTTTAAACTTGAAAAACTAAAAAAAAATGAACAAAATTGAAAGATAGCTTAGATTGGAGGTTCTATAATTAATTCTACGTAGTGTTGCCTTCTTATACTTATCCTTTTTTTAAAAAAAATCATATTTTTATCTTACTACAGCCAGTTAGTGATCTGACAAAGCACAAAACTGATTCTTTTTTTAAAAAATGAATTTCATCAATATATTTTGTTTTATTTTGCCTAAATTTCCCATCTCCTCTTCCTTTCCCAGAAAGTCATTCTATATAGCTATGAATATTTTTAAAAGAAAAATGAAGAAGGGAAAAAATTATTCAGTAGAACTGAACAATGCATCCAAAAAACTCCACCAAACCCTCTGAGAATATATGAAATGTCCCACAAATGTGAACCTCCTACCTCCACAAAGGAGTGAGATAGGTATTTTCTAGTGGTCCTTCTTTGGGGCCATTCTTGCTTCTTATAAGTTTGTAACATTCACTTTTGATCATGTGGTAGTTGTTTACATGGTTGTAGTCATTATATATACATATATATAACATATAACACACATATGTATATCTGTATATATACACACATGTGTGCATATGTATGTATATATGTTTTGAAAATTCTGTGCTCCCTCCATTAGTTCATTTAAATCTTTCGACACTTTTCTGTATTCATCATATTTGTCATTTATTATAGCATAATAGTATTCTGTTATGTTTGTATTTAGCTATTCCCCAATTGATAAGCATCTACTTTGTTTCCGCTCCTTTGCTACCACAAAAGGTACTACTATAAATATTTTGGTATATATAGGGACTTTCATTTTTATCAATGACCTCCTGGGGATATGGATATCTGAATCAAAGGAAGTTTTAGTTCCATTATTTGCATAACTCCAAACTGATTTCCAAAATGTCCAATATTAAGTTAACAGGGTAGTAATGTGCCTCTCTTGCAATAAAGTCTTTAGTGTTAACAGTACTATCTTTGCCCAACTGTTGAGTGCAAGGTGAAATCTCAGGGTTGTTTTGATTTAGATACCTTTTCTTATTAGTGATTTGAAGGACTTTTTCATATAATAGCTAAGAGTTTCTAATTCTTTTGAGAGCTGTTTGTTCATATCCTTTGCTCACTTGGCTATTGGGAATAGCTTTTGGTTTTATATAGATATATACACATATTTACACATTATATAAATATAAGTATTATAGGTTTTATGTGTTATAAATATTTTAAATATATATGTATGTATATCTTAGTTCTCTATATGTCTTGGAGTTCAAACTCTTAACTAAGGAACTTGACATAAAGATTTTTTTCCACATTCGACAGCTTCTCTTCTTATTAGGATAAGGTGCATTGATTTTGTTTCTGTAGAAACTTTTCAATTTCAGGAATCAAAATTATTTACTTTATCTTTCATAAATGACTCTTCCTTATTTGAATAAGGATATACATCCTATTTATAACTGTGGAAGGTATATGGTGTACTTCTAAATTTTTATGATATGAACTTTAATAACCACTTAGTATATACAGTTTGAAATGATTATGGAGTACAGTATAAAATGTTGGCTTAAGCCTAATTTCTTCCAGATGACTTTGTAGTTTTCCCAGCAATTCTTATCTGATAAGGAATTCTTTACCAAACAATGCTTCATGTTTAATGAACACTGAGTTATTGAATTTCATCACTTCTTATTTTCCCATTTTTCATCTATTCTACTGGTCTAGTTCTCTATTTTTAATCTAGTGCCAAATTGTTTGATGATTCCTGCTGTATAATATGGTTTCAGGCCTTGAATTCCTATTCCCCTTTCATTTCTACTTTTTTTCTTTATTTCCTTGATGTTCTAGATCTTTTGGTTTTTGAAATGAATTTTATTTTTTCAATTTCTGAATACTATTACCTTGATAGTTTGATTGGAAGAATATTAAAACTATAAATTAACTTTTGCAGTATTGTTATTTTTATTATGTTGGCATGGTCCAACCATGAGCACTGGATATTACTCTTGCTATTAAAGTTGATCTTTATTTCTTTAAAGAACACTTTGAAATTCAATCTACACAAGGATTTTGTATTCTTTGGCTGATTAGGCCACAAATTTTTATGTACTATGGACTTGTAATAAATATTTAATGTATTATAGAGTAATTTTAATGATATTTCCCTTTATATTATTTCCTCTTGGATTTAATTATTATACAAAAATGCTGAAGATTTTTGTGGGTTTATTTTGTGGTTTGTAACTTTGCTGAAACTCTTTACTATCTCAATTACTATCTTTGCTGATTCCCTGGGATCTTCTAAATAAAATCATCATGAATTAGGGATAGTTTTATCCCCTTTTCACCAATTTTTACACATTAAATCTCTCTCTTGTTTTATTGCTATTGTACACCAACATCAAATAATAATGAAGTATACATCCTTACTTTACCGTTATATTTATTGGGGAAGCATTATATAAATACTTTTATTTATGTATTTGTTATCTATCTACTATTTTCTTGTTAGTTTGTCTATCCTGGACCATGTATTACAGCAATTTCCACTCTTTTCTTCCATACCCATTGTTACTTTCAGATCTCTCAGTGTTAGGGAATATGTTGATTTAATTTAGAGAATCTTGTCAAATTTTTCATAGAATTTCTTTATGTTATCTTTTTCAGTGGATTTTGACATATATCTTCATGTTGGTCTGTTTATGTTTATTATAAGTTCTGTGGGGCAAGATGACTAAATATCCCTTAAGCTGATTTTTCTTGTTAACTTTGAGAGCATGAGGAAATTAATTCTGATGATATAAATCTGGAGGTGATTTAATTTCTAGTACTGTGTCAACTTGTTCAACAAAGTATCAGTTAAAATACATTTGTGTGTGGTCTAGAACTGTGTAATTATCAATGTCCTCTTGCCTGTTTTCTACCACTCTGCTACTGTCCATACAGAAATTAGCAGAGTTATATAAGATAGAAGTCTGTTTTGTGTTTTTGCCTGCATTGTGGGTTACCATGACTAAAAACATCAACACTTAGGCAACTTCAGTCACCCAACTATACCATATTCCTGCTATGGTATCTGGGCTACCATGCCTGCCTCTGCACCCTCCCTATAGCAGTTGCAATGGGGCCATCTTCAGTCATCCTGATCTATATCTTGCCACTGGATCCAGATGGTTCCAGAGAATAAAGTAAAGCTGTTAATTTTGAGCAGCTGTGCCTCACTTAGATCCAAATCACTTGCAAGTCATGGCATCATCTTCCTGATGTCATGGTCTCTCCAAGAACAAAGCACAAAAAACAAATAACTGACCAGTTGCAGCTAGGCAATGCAGTCCTTTCCTTCCTTCCTCCCTCCCTCCCTCCCTCCCTCCCTCCCTTACTTCATACCGCCCCATTTCCCCCCCCTCCTTCCTCCCTTCCTTCCCCCCTTCCCTTCCTCCCTTCTCCTTTCTTCCTCC
>NW_027186420.1:0-12687 GCF_028583685.1 Petaurus breviceps papuanus | reverse complement strand
CACCACATCTCTGCATGTATCTTCTCTGTGTTTACATGGCCCATACATTGGTACAGACCTCAATCTTTTCTTACCTGGACTGTGGCAGTAACTTCCTTATTGGGCTCCCAGCCTCATCTCTCCTCACTATGAGCCATCCTCCCCACAGCTGCTAAAGAGATTTCCAAAAGAACAGGTTTTTATCATATAACTCTCCTGCTCAGTAAACTAATGGTGTCTTATTATCTCTAGGATCAAATCTAAACTTCTCAGTTTGGCATTTTATGCCCTACACAGTCTGATTTCAATTTATCTTTCCAAATGTATTACACATTCTTCTCCTCCATATATTCTACAGTACAATCAAACTGTAGAATGTCAAACTGGCCAAAAATCAGCTCCTCAGAAATGACATCTCATCTTCAATCTCTGTGCCTTTGCAGGTACGGAATGTACTCTTCTCGTTTCTACCCAAAATTGTAGCTTGCTTATTTTATGTATTTTTATTGTATCTATATATTATGTATATGTTGTCTCCCCTCCATAGACAGGCAGTCAGCCAGCAAACATTTATTAAGAGTGTAAGTGCTATATGCTATGCTGATCACTATGACACAAATACAAGCAAAAAGAGAGACAGTTCCTGCCCTCAAGATGCTTACATTCTAATGGCAGAAGAAAACACAAAGAAAGGAGGAGAGGAAATTACTGGATCAGGGACATGGAGGAAAAGTCTATAGAGTACAGCCAGCAGGGAAATGAAGCATGGTCAGCCTGGGTGTGTCCCCCAAATGGAAGCCCCCCAGAAAGAACTCACCAATGGCAGAAGGAGGCTGGCAGAATAAATAGTAGTTTCAGGGTGAGAAGGCCCTAGATAAGAAATGGGGAACCTGTGGCCTCACATGCAAATCCAATTAAGCTGCACTTAAGGATTTAGAAGGCCAGATGTAGCCTTAAGGCCAAGGTTCCCCACCCCTACCCTAGATGTTGAGTGAAGTTATAGGGTGAGAAGGTAACTGGTGATGAAGTCCAGAGAGAGTCAGAGGTAACATTTGAAAGGGAAATAGGATGGTAAGATCCTTGAAGGCAGGGACTGCTTCATTTTTGTCTGTCTCACACGCACCCAGGACAATGTCTAGCACGTAGCATATTCTTAATAAATGTTTGTTGACAGATTGAAATAGTTTGTTTTCATCCTCTCAGCTTTATTGATAAATGCCTTAAAGTACAGGTCTGTTCATATTAATCCCAGTCTCAAAAAACTTCAAAAGTGGCTACTAATTCTAGGATCAGCTACCAGTTCCTCAGCTTGGCATTTAAGGGCTGTATGATCTAGTTCCAGCCTACTTTCCAGACCTTTTCCCATTGCTCCCCTTCATGTATTCTATATTCCAGTCAAACTGACCTAGTAACTATTCTCTGTACAAATCATTTCTTCTCTAGCCTCTCTATGCCCTTGAATAAGCTATTTCCCCACACCTGGAATGTACTCTTTCTTTTCTCTACCTCTTAGAATTGCTCTTTTTGTTCTATGTGAAACATACTTAGGTGAGAGGACCTGAGAAATCCCTGGTCCTCTCTCTCTTCCCATTAGAATCAATGTATTCATCCTTTTCATGTTAAATCCCTCATTAGAATGCAAGTTACTTGAAGGCAGGGACTTTTTTGCCCCTTTGGGACAGCTAGATGTCAACCTAGACAAACCTGGGGTCAGGAAGACTCTTCTTCGTGACTTCAAATCCAGTGTGAACCTGGATAAGTCACTTAACCCTGTTTGCCTCGGTTTCCCCATCTGTAAATGAGCTGGAGAAGGAAATGCCAAACCCCTCTGGTGTCTTTGCCAAGAAATCCCCAAATGGGGTCATGAAGAGTCAGACACTGAAACGACTCAGCAACAACAATAATCCTCCTGACCACATCAGACACTTTATAAAATGCTTGTTGAATTTAAAGGCTTATGGGGTCTGGCTTATCTGTGCCTGACAGCATGTTTTCTTCCAGCTCCCCCCCCTCCCCCACTGCTCTTTCCTGTTCTATAAGGTGATACCGCTGGTAATCTGCCATCCTCCTCCTTCCTTCTCTGTCCTTAGAAGCTTCTTCCTCCCTTCTAGAAGATAGTCTTATTAATGAGAAACAGGTTTCTCAATATTCATTTCTTGGTCCTGAACTGTATTTTCTGTACCATTTTTCACTGTCTCACCCCTCCCTCCTTATCTCCGGCCCAACTGGCCTTGAAGTCACCACTTACCAAGGTATCTCTAAGCTAGTATAAAGGACCTGGCGAAGTTCTTCATGGACTTGATCCTTTTCTTTATCATCTACAAGAAATATTAATGCATATACTCATCTTTATGATGGTCTGTCTGTCTCTTCACACTAAAAATAAGTACTTTATGGTAGGGTGACCGAATAACAAACAAAAGGGTGTTTTCCGTCGCTTTTAAGCAGATGATTGAACCAACTACTCATTCGACAGGCACCTTTAAGCCCTACTATGTGCCAGGCACTGTGCTTGTGGCTAGGGACATGAAGACAAACGTGAAAGAGGCCTGACCCTCAAAGAACTCACCTTTTATTGAAGAAACGGTGTTTAACTTTAACTGCCATACCCTTTATTTGCTCCTCTGAAGACAACCTGTGAGCTATCCCTCACTAAGATGCAATTTCTTATATCTCCTCTTAACATTTGCAATGAGAACGGCCGGTACTTTCCCCCTGATGTTTTGGTTGGCAAACAAAAATCTCAAATTAAGAGTATCAATAGAGAAATTAATGTTCTCTGCTTTCTCTTAAAAGCAAGTATTCCCATAGGGGCGGCCAGGTGGCTCAGCGAGTAAGAGCACCGGCTCCAGTGTTGGGACGACCTGGAGATCGAATCCCGGGCTCAGGCGCTCAGCACCACACCCAGAAATAATAACTGGTCGTGTAACCTTGAGCAAGTTACTTAACCCCGATTGCTTAAAAAAAAAAAAAAGCAAGTATTCCCTTCTCATTACTACACAATTGTTGCTTGGAAATGTAAGCTCACTTCCATTTACAGGGCAAAGGACCACTTACAGGATAAAGGATCACTTTGTTACCATGGTCCATTACCAAAGAATCCATCGCCTCAGCCACCATTCTGATGACAGTCTCTGCATTTAGCCACACTGGCCCTCTGAAAGTAGACAAGGCTATCAGGCTTGGAATCCAAGCATTTCAGCTTTGGAAAACCTACCAGAGCTTTTGCTTCAGGTTGAGAACCCAGGGCCACATCTATGCCATGACAGGACAGATAAGTAGGCTGCTTATGGTGAAAAGTATGATGTAAAATGATAGAAATATGGAGCTGAATGGGAATTTGGAGGGTAATAGCCTGAGCCCCTCTCAAACTCAAAATCTGTGATCCTATGAGTTGATACAACTCCAATCCCCAATTAAAAATAAGGAAACTGAGAACCAGAGAGGGTAGACAACTTGTTGAAAAAATCTCAGCTAATTTGTGATAGAACTGAGTCCAGAAGCCAGGACTCTTGACTCCTAGTTCTGTGTATTACTAGATGTATTATTATTCCCATTGAAAAGATCTGGAAACTGAGGCTGAGAGAAAGAAAGCATCTCCTCCGTAATAACTAAGTGTTGAAGGTAGGATTTGAGTTCTCAGATCTCTTTAACTACAAGTCCAGTGTTCTTCCAAAATTAATTTTTTTGAGATGTGTTGAGTTTGAAAGACCCAGGAGATTTCCAGACTTAGATGTCTGTTGTTGATATTTGAATGCAGATCAAGAAAGAATGCCCTCATCAATGAAAAACCTTCAATGGGATCTTATAATACTCAAGTAAGTTTGCTCTCTAGTCTATATGATCCCCAAATTAGTTGCCCTGTAAGAAAGCTAATACTCAACTTCTTTTAACTAAACCATCACTGTCTTTATATTCAAGGCAGGTTGATCATTGACCTTGCACTAAGCACTGGGTCTTGCTATAGGGTAGAGCTCTAAACTTTTTTGATGATGTATCCCATAAGTAAAAAGAATTTTTGCACATATATTCCCATTAAATATATCTACTTATTTATAAATTAGATACCTCTACTATGATACCAGTAGTTATTCATATTTTTTTAAACTTAAAAACAAACCAGAAATTAAATATTTAATCATAGAAACCACAGGGAACCACTAGAATTTGTAAACAAACTGGTTGGACCTGTGCTTCAGGAAAATCACTTTGGTGGATGGAGGAAGGATGGATTGGAATGAGGAAAAATTAGAAAAAGAGAGATCAATCAGGAAACTACTACCATAGTGCAAACGAGAGGTAATGAGGCCCAGAACTGTGGCTGTGATAGCAGGGAAGAGAAAAATGCAAGAGATGTTGTAGTGATATAATGGACTTAGTGAAGGAAGACACCTTAGCAGCTATCAGGTCCAGCTGCCTCATTTTACAGATGAGGAAACTATAGCATAGAAAGGGGAAGTGACTTACGCAGTTCACATAATTTATGTGTCTAAGATAGGATTTAAATACAGTTCTTCCTAATTCCAAGTCCCAGTGCTCTATGCTGTTACTCTGAGGGTGACTTCAGTAGAAACATAATGGTAATCACAACCCATCCCTGACTGTGTAGTGATTAAATATTCCATGGCCAAATCAATGCCAACAAATACCCAAACAGGTATCTTCATAGCTGATCTCACTCCACCTTGTGGAGAAGTCAATGAATTCTCATTTCTTTTTTTTTTTTTTTAAAGCAATCAGGGTTAAGTAACTTGCTCAAGGTTACATGACCAGATGTTTCTGGGTGGGTGCTAAGTGTCTGAGCCCGGGATTCAATCCCCAGGTCACCCCGACACTGGAGCCGGTGCTCTTACTCGCTGTGCTACCCGACCACCCCAAATTCTCATTTCTTCAGACAAACAGACTGCTTAGTGGGAAATGAAATTGAAATTCAGTCATAGGCTAGCAGGGGTGTGGGACCTGTGGCCTTCTAGGTCCTCAAGTTCAGCCTTTTGACTGAGTCTAAGTGTTACAGACAAAATCCTTTTATTAAGGGGATTTGTTCTGTGAAGTTTGGATTCAGTCAAAGGGCTGTGCTTGAGGAGCTAGAGGGCTACATATGGCCTTGAGTCAGCAGGCTCTTCACCCCTTGTTAGGGTTTCTTAACCCTTAGGATCTCGTGGAAAATTGTACTACAGGGCAGCTAGATGGTGTAGTGGACAGAGAAGAGAGCCTTGAGTCAGGAGAACCTAAATTCAAATCTAGCCTCAGAGGCTTACTAGCTGTGTGACCCTGGGCAAGTCACTTAAACCTTGATTACCTTCCCCCCTCCCCTCCTCTGGGAAAAAAAAAGAAAAAGAAAATTGTACTATCCTCCTATTCACTATAGCTGGTAAGTCTTTAGGCAGGATGGGGAAGGAGGGATAGAAAGCCTTCCAGGCAGAACGACAGCTGCCAAGCCTGAGGGCCTCTGTCCAGCATTAGCCTTTATCCCAGGCACCTCTTACTGACTGCTGGCTCCCAGAGTGTCTTCAAGGACTATTCTTTCTCACTCCTGAAAGCCTTGGCTGTTAATCCAAGAAAAAAACCTATGCTAGACTGAGAATCTTTCAAAACGTCTCTCCCCTCATGCAGAAATCAACAAGCTGAAGCAAGAAGTGGCTGAATTGCACAAAAAAATTGATAGCCTCCAAAAAAAATTCTCCAAGCAACAGAAAGGTAAGTACTTTGGAGCTGAGGCCAGGGCAAGGTCTTCTTTTTCTATTGACTCTTCTGAAACTAGTTTTTTGCTTTTCAAACCTTGTTCTTGCTACCTGGGCTGCTCTCCTGCCTAGTGATGAAGAGAGGATGTTAATAAATCCATCTGAAGGGAACAGAAAATTCTGCCAAGGGAAGAGAAGGAGAAAGGTGTATGGGATTCTAAACTTGGAGCTGAAAGGAATGTTGGAGGTTATCTAGTCCAACCCCCTTATTTTAAAGATGAAGAAAACCAGACCAGACAGTTTAAGGGATTTGCCCAAGACTAGACAGGGAGTAGGTGGAAGCACTAGAACACAAAACCAGTTCTCTGTCTCCACCTAGAGCATTATTTCTCCATTGCACCCCCTGCCATAACACCAAGGGTCTCAGTCATTTCTGACTTCATTTTCTTAAGGGTTTGGGTTGTCAGTAAGACTTGGCAGTTTCTCTTAGTAACCCAAATTTGTGGATTCAGGCAAAATAATATCCTCAAAGAGGTTAAATAGGGCAAGGGGAAGAGTCTTCCAACATGGAATTATGTTAATGCCCTAGGATGCCTAACTAGGAAGGCTTCCAGGCTTAGACACAAAAGTGGAGCTTGTGAACTACCCAGGACAGATGAGAGCAACTTGGTCTTGGCAAGACATGCTGTGCTAGAGGCGTGATTTAGCACAATAGTCTGGGTGGTTCTTTCTCCCATGGGCTATTCCCCAACATAAAAGCTTCCAGAACTGCAGCTGGGCATTGTGGAGAGAGAACTTTATTTTGGGGGCCAAGTTGCCTGGAAGCCAGAGTGATGATGGCATGTTGCATCGTTCTGTTGTTTCTTAGGGATTCTCTTCTACTGCAAGGCTTTCAGAATAGGCAAAAAGAGCAAAGAGATGTTAATGGTGATCATGCCTCATGCTCCATTGCTTGGAGACCATGCTCCAGCCTTGGAGAGATTTTTAGATGATTCTAGAAGTTCTTCAAGTCCCCCTTCAATCTTTATCCAGTCCTCTTTTTTATAGTAATTATTTGGAAAGATTAGAGTAAAAAAAAAAGAAATTTTAATGTGTAAGGCAGCTAAATGGCTATACATGATTAAGGAGAAGCATAATATGCTGGGGAAAATGCTGGTTGAGAATCAGAGACCTGGGTGTGAGTCTGAGCTTTGCCATTTACCAGTTGGGTGACTTTTTTGTTGTTGAGTCATTTTCAGTCATGTCAGACTCTTCATGATCCTATTTGGGGTTTTCTTTGAAAAGATACTAGAATAGTTTGCCATTTCCTTCTCCAGCTCATGTTACAAATGAGGAAACTGAGGCCAACAGTGATAGATGACTTACTTAGGGTCACATAGCTAGTAAATGAGGCTGGACTTGAACTGAGGTCTTTCTGACTCTAGGCCCTGTATTCTACCCAGTGTACTGCCTAGCTGCCCATAGGTGAACTAAGATAATTAATTTGACCTCTCTGAGACTTTTGTGAATGAACTAGATTAATTCTAAGGTTGTTCCCAATTCTATAGGTCTACAATCTAGAATATAATCTCTAGAAGCAAAGATACCTTTTGACTTGCTTAAACTAAAGGATAGAAAGATCAGAATAGATAATCATGGTGGATTTGGGGGTGGGGATGGGGGGGTAAGCTTCAAATAGTAATGTCAAACACATGTGCTAACAGAGCCATTGACTCATGTACATGGCATCTTCAGAAATACATAAAACAAATAATCCAAGAGATTCATAGTGTAGTAGAAAGAATAAAAGATGAGGAGTCTGAGGGTCTGAGTTCAAATTCCAGCTCTAACATTGATTTACTATTTCATAGTAGACAAGTTCCTTAAATTCTCCGGACCTTACTTCCTTCATCTGTAAAATGAGGGAGGTGGGACTACAAGGCCATTCAGTTTTCCTTTGAGCACAAAATCTCATGATCTTAGATCAATATGGAGGAGACATCATACAATAGTGGAAAGAATATTTAATTTCATTTGTAAGCCAAGAGGTTCAACTAGGAGCTCCAATGCTTTTCTCTAAGACTTAAGATTCCAATGAACTTTCATAGGCTTATCTGGAAATCCCAATGTCACCGTAACATAAATTCCAATGGAAAACCCATCAAGAGTTCCAAATGAAATTTTAGCACATAGCATTTTATGAGTGTTGTGAAGGCACACTATCCATTCATGAAACCTGAGAGAATTGAGTGCTAATCTTGTCTTTAACACTAATTGGCAGAATTTGGACTTTAGAAAAGTCCCTTCCGAACTCCAGATGGCACTTTCTTCATTTCGAAAATGGAGGGTTTGAAAACATTTCATCTTTAAGGTCTCTTCCAGCTCTAGAATCCCAAGAGATAGCTCAAGCTATGATCTAGTTGTAAATTTGCAGTCTTTTTTTGTAACATCTCTTCCTAAGTCCTCTATATCAATAGGCTGCATTCATACAGAGTTTTGTTGTTGTGAAAGTAGTTACTCTTCAAATTTATGATATGGGGAACAGAATTTATAACATCAGCAACAGAGATATAAAGACAGATTATTTAGTGGCTATGACAGAATTAGAATACTATCCAATCTCCCTTTGATCCAGCAATACTGAAGAGGTTACCCACTAAGAGGATTAGGGTTGCTCTAGAGACCCCAAAATACCAACACACCGGGTCCTGCTGAATGAATTTGACTCAAGTCTTCTCTCAGCCAAAGAAAAGTAGTTTGTTAAAAGTACGCTCTCATTAAACACAGAGTAAGTCTGTGTTAGGTCATTCTATTGGCACTCTCACTATTCTATGAGATTCTCACAAACACGAAGACAAGACAGGGTCTTATATATAGAAGGTTGCAGGAGGAATCTAGGGATGATATAGGGGAGGAGTTTGAGGAGGGTCTTCGAGGAGTTAATGAGGTCAAAGAGTGATTAAGGATGGTAGGCCACCTGGAGACCACAAACAATGGTGGGATAGGCTAGTTTGAGTGGGAAGTAGATGAGCAATGGAGGGCTAGGCTAGTAACTAGGCTAAAGTTAGTAGTTAGTAACTAGGCTAGAGGTCTGGGCCCAGCCACAACCTCATCAAATGAGATGATTTAATCAGAGTCCAAGGGAGGTTCCCAGAGCCTGTACCTCAAGGACTCAAGGAGGACTCCAGGGGGCTCCCAGAGCCCATACCTCATCAATACCACTACTATGCCCCTATCCCAAAGAGATCATAAGTAAGAGAAAAGGACCTACATGTGTAAAAATATTTATAGCAACCCTTTTCATGGTGGCAAAATATTGGAAATTGAGGGGATGCCCATCAATTGGGGAATGACTGAACAAGTTGTGGCATATGAATGTAATGGAATACTATTGTGCAATAATAAATGATGAGCAGGCAGATTTCAGAAAAAACTTGGGAAGATTTGTGCAAACTGATGCAAAGTGAAATGAGCAGAACCAAGAAAACATTGTACATGTGTGATGATCAGCTTAGCTCTTCTCAACAATACAATGATTCAAGTCAAACAACTTGTGATGGAAAATGT
Source organism: Petaurus breviceps papuanus (assembly GCF_028583685.1). Taxonomy (NCBI): domain Eukaryota; kingdom Metazoa; phylum Chordata; class Mammalia; order Diprotodontia; family Petauridae; genus Petaurus; species Petaurus breviceps. Next base: position 3,481 of record NW_027186420.1, on the reverse strand, counting down.
TACCCATGTCCAGATAATTGTTGTTTTTTTCCTTTTGGCCTGTTTCTTTTTGAACAACTTGACTAATGAGTATGGAAATATGTTTTACATGATTTCACATATATAACCTATATCAAATTGCTTACCATTATAGTAAAAGGGGAGGGGAGGGACGGAAAAAATTTGGAACTCAAAATCTTGTAAAGATGAATTCTAAAAATTGTCTTTACATATAAATGGAAAAATACTATTTTTTAAAAACAGGGGGAAAAGAATACTATTCAATCCAAAAAACCTTCATTAGGCCCTACTAGGTACTGGACAGAGTGATCAATACTGAAGACAAAAATACAAAAATACAAAAAAAAAAAAAAAAAGAAGGAAAAAGCAGCTCCCCTGCCCTCAGGGAATTTATATTCTGCTAGAGAGGGTGGATATCTGGAAAGACTTCCTGAGGGAGGAGGTACCTGAGCTTTGCCTTAAAGAAGCAATCAATCAATCAACACTTATTAAGTATCTTCTCTGTGCCAGGCACTGTGCTAAGTGCAGAGGCTTTTGAGAGTCAGGACCCAAGGGAAAAAAGTGCATTTCACAGGTGAGGAATGAATTGTGCAGCTGGATGGAGGCAAGCAAGCCCTAGAATGGAGAGTTCAGGAAAAGCAAGGAGACCTGTTTGACTGGAACACAGAATGCAAAATAAATAGCAATGGGAAGAAAAACTGAGAGAGAGTGGAGCCTATGGAAGAAGGTCTGCAATTCCTGGATTGGGAATTTATATTTTATTCTATATCAAGGCTTTTTAACCTGGTGTCTATTGATCCCTAGGGAATCCATGGATAGATTTTAGAGGGCCCAAAAAATTTGGATGGAAAAAAAAATTCATCTTCATTTTCACTGATCTGTAACAGAAATTTAGTATTTCATCAATCATTTAAAAACATTATTCTGGTCTGTGGTTAAGATGGTGGACTAGAAACAGGACTTCCTCACAGCTCCGGCTCCCACCACCTCCAATTCATGTAAAAGGTGATTCTGAACAAACTTTGGAGCTATTGAACCCACAAAATGACACAGAAAAGCTAACCTCCCACTGAGGACAGCCTGGCAGTCCTGCAGCAAGGGGCCAGCGCAGTGCTCTGGGAGCTAACCGGAGCCCTGAGTGAGCCCGAGGTCTTAGCCTCAGGGCAGGACGGACCAGCCACCAGCTGGAGGGACTTTAGATCACCAGCAGCTGTGGTGGTTTCCAGAATTATCACCCATAGATGCTAAGGACAAAGTGAGAGGTCTGTACAGTGTGGACTTTGTGATCCAGTAGTTTGGGAGTGCTTCAGCCTTTGTCCCTGGGGGCGAGAAGCAGCTGAGGTGTAGCAGGGCAGCCACCGCCACATGGCAGCTTCAGCTTCTGGCCTGCATATTGTAGGGAGACCAAGCAACCACTCTGGGGGGGTAATTGTTCTTGCTTTAACCTTCTTGGATCTGGATTGCAGTCTAGGGTGGAGGTCCTGGAGTATGTGACCAGCTTGCCAGAATATGTAGAGGCTTCAGAGAGGGCACCCAACTAATACCTTCGGCAGCTGAGAAAACCCCAGCATTTGGAACGAAGCTCCTCTGTCTGGTAGCAGAGTCCTACTGTGGCAAAAAGCTCAAAAGTCAAGTAATTGAGCAGCAACATGAGCAGGCAAAGGAAGCAAACTGAGCAGAGCAATCCAACTTTACACATCTATTTTGGGGACAAAAAGGATCAAAGCATGGAACAGGAGGAAGACAGTGAAGTCAGAACACCTGCACCAAAATCTTCCAAGAAAAATACAAGCTGGTTACAGGCCATAGAAGACCTTATGAAGGATTTTGAAAATCAAATAAGAGAAGTGGAGGAAATATTGGGAAGAGAAATGAGAACAATGCAAGAAAATTATGAAATGAGAGTCAACAACCTGACTGAAGAAAATAATACCTTAAAAAATAGACTAATTCAAATGGCAAAAGAGGCTCAAAAAGGCAATGAGGAGAAGATTGCCTTAAAAAGCCAAATTTGCCAGATGGAAAAAGATTCTCAAAAGCTCACTGAAGAGAATCATTCCTTCAGAATTAGATTGGAGCAAATGGAAGCTAGTGACTTTATGAGAAATCAAGATACTATTAAACAAATGAAAAAATAGAAGGCAATGTGAAATATCTCATTGAAAAAACCACTGACCTGGAAAATAGATCCAGGAGAGATCTTTTAAAAATTATTGGACTACCTGAAAGCCATAATCAAAAAAAGAACCTAGAAATCATCCTTCAAGAAATTCTCAAGGAAAATTGCCCTGATGTTTTAGAACCAGAGGGCAAAACAGAGGTTGAAAGAAAACTCCTAGGAAGATTATATCCAGGTTCCAGAGTTCACAGATCAAGGAGAAAATATTACAAGCAGTCAGAAAGAAACAATTTGAATACTGTAGGAACACAATCAGGATAACTCAGGATCTGGCAGCTTCCACACTGAGGAATTGAAGGTCTTGGAATATGACATTCTGGAGGTCAAAGGAGCTGGGATTAAAACCAAGAATCACCTACCCAGCAAAACTGAGTATCATGTTTCAGGGGAAAATATGGTCATTCAGTGGAATAGAGGACTTTCAAGCATTCTTGATGAAAAAAACAGAGTTGAATAGAAAAGTTGACATTCAGTTACAAGAAGCAAGAGTAGCATGAGAAGATAAACAGGGAAAATAAGTAATAAGGAACTTATCAAAATTGAACTATTTACATTCCTACATGGAAAAACAATAACTGTAACCTATGAAACTTTTCTCAGTGTGAGAATAATCGAAGGGAATAGAAATCTGTGTGTTTGTGTGTGTGTATACACACACATACATATATATGTCTATATAGGAGGGTATATGGGCATATGAATACATATGTGAATGTGTGTATATATGTTTACAGGTATACATAGATAGAGGGCACAAGACCAATTTAATGGGAAGGGATGATACTTAAAAGGTAAAATTAAGAGGTGAGAGAGGAATATAATGAGAGGAGATGGGGAGAGACAGAATGGGGTAAACTATCTCATATAGAAGAGGCAAGGGAAAATGGTTACAATGGAGGGGAAGAACAGGAAGGCAAAAGGGAATGGGTCTACCTTATTCTTGTTGAATTTGGCTTAGGGAGGGAATGACAAACACATTAAATAGGGTATCTCACCCTATAGGAGAGTAGGGGGGAAGGGAAAGAGAGGGGTGATGATGGAAAGGAGGGCAAGCTGGGGGGGGAAGGGAAGTTGGAAGGACCCACTTTTGAAAAGGGACAGGATCAAAGTAGAGAATAGAACAAGTGGGAGGTAGAATAGGAGGGAGGGAAATATAGTCAGTCTTTTATAATATATCCACTATGGAAATGTTTTGCATAGCTACACATGTATAACCTATAAGGAATTGCTTGTCTTCCCAGTAAGGGTGGGTGACAAGGGAGGAAGGGAATGAATCTGGAATTCAAAGTTTTAAAATCAAAT
>NW_027186419.1:0-10009 GCF_028583685.1 Petaurus breviceps papuanus | reverse complement strand
AAATTAATAATCTTCAACACATTTTTTATTTGAAAAGATATTTTTTCTCTTTGTCAGATAGAACAAAATTAGCTTATATGTGTATATGTTTATATGTACATTTATGTGGGCATATAAACAAACATAGATACACATACATACATATGTGTGCGTATATGTGCATACATATATACATATGGGGGGGAAGAGAGAAGAGAGTTTAAAAAAACCCAGCCTTAAAGACTTAACTAGTTAGACAATCCTGGACAAATCATTTAACCTATGTTTGCCTTGGACACAGCTAGATAGCTCAGTGGAAAGAGTGCTGGGCCTGTGGTCAGGATGACCTATGTTCAGATTTGGCCTCAGACACTCACTAGTTCTGTGATTCTGGGCAAATCACTTAATCTCTGTTTGCCTTAATCCACTGGAGAAGGAAACGCTAAACTGGTCCAGTATCATTGACAAAAAAAGCCCACAGGGGTCACAAAAAGTTGGACATGACTAAGTGACTGAACAGATAGCTATAGACACACATATACACAGACACAGACATACACACATGTGTGTGTCTGTATGTATACACACATGTATATACACATGTAATATATATTTATCAATACACATATAAATAACAGATCTTTAAGCATTGTATAAACTATTATTTTGTCTGAACTCTTACGCTTCTTTCTTCTTTGCAAACATTCCTAAATCTCCCCAGTCTAAAAAAGTAAACATTTTTACTTGACCTATCATCCCTTCAAGCCATTATTCTATACCTTTACTTCCTTTCAAAGTAAGATTCATAGGCAATGATATCAACAATTGTCCATATCCTCTCCTTTCACTTGCTTCTCAAGTCCATGTAAATTGGCTCCCTACCTTAACACTTATTGAAATGGATCTCTTCAACATTTCCAGTGATGGTTAACCATTAAATCCAAGAGCTTTTTCTAAATTCTTATCTTCTCCATAACACTCATTGACTCTTCCTTAAGACTCTCCCCTCTATGGTGGCTTCCAGGATACTTATATATACTGGGCTCTCTTCTTTCTGTCTGACTGTTTCATCTCAATCTCATTTGATAAGATTCTATTCATTTCCTTACCTCCTAAGTGTGAGAGTTTCCCCAAAACTCAGTACTGGGTCTTTATTCTCTTTTCCTTTTTTTCTCTTTATGATCTCTTATGCTGCCATAGGTTCATTTATCATCTATGCAGTTGTTGTTGTTGTTTAGTCATTTCAGTCATGTTCAACACTTCATGGCACCATTTATGGTTTTCTTGGCAAAGATGTTAGAGGGGTTTGCCATTTCCTTCTCCAGTTCATCTTATGGATGAGGAAACTGAGGCCTTAAATAATTTCCCCAGGGTCACATAGCTAGTATCTGAGACTGTACTTGAGCTCAGATCTCCATGACTATAGCCCTGAAACTATCTACTGTGTTCCCTAGTTGTCCCTATAATGTAGAGATGACTCTACAATTTATGTTTCTGGTCTTGAGTTCTTTCCTAAATTTTAGACCTACATTAATAATCAACTGTGTCATTTTACTTCCCATTATGATGACTTATTGAAATGATGAATTACACATGTAAAAATTGCAAATGATTATCTTATTCTCTAAAGTCATTCTCAATCCAAACTTCATTGTTTTGTTGAAGGTACCATCATATTTTCAAAAATGCATGTTTGTGGACTGGGAATCATACTTGACTCTTCTCCCTCTCCTCACCCCTATAACTAACCAACTGTCAAACCTTATTGATTCTACCTACACAATATAATTCCAATATGTCTTGTTATTTCCATTCACATGACTAATTTAGTTCCTCATCATCAATCATCTTACTTATGACTTTCTATTTTATCTCCATGTTTTCTCTTTTTTTATCTCCATCTTCCTAAAAATATTGGGCCCTAGCCTCCTCTTTGATTTCTATGCTTTCAGTGCCTTTCTAATCCATTATTCAAATCACTGCCCAGTTATTCTTCCTAAGGTATAAATGTTATCACTTTACTCACCTGATAAGAAATCTATAGTGGCTACCTATTATTTATGGTAAAATGGCATCTAAGATCCCCCACAGACTTATTTTAGTCTCCCTTCTAGACATTTCATATCACTCACGCTCATACACGCTAAATTCCAGCTGACTTAGCCCATTATATTTTAAGTCATATACATCATATTCTGTTTCTGAATTTAGAAATTGTTTCACGTGCTTGTAATATATTGTTTCTACTTCCATCAGTTATGGTCCATTTCGTTGTCACCTCCTACAAGAAGCCTTTTGAAATTCAAATCATCTCTAGTTTCCAATCTTCCATTTCCTATGGAATGTAAAGACCATAAGGTATAGGGAATAGTTTGCATTTGGATTTATTTCTCCAATGACTAGCACATTATTTTATATACATCATATTTTACTATGTTTACTGAGTTCAAATGAACACAAAATTGGTCTCTTTATTCTTCTATAACATGAGGAATCAAAGACTACCTTTGTTGATCTGACTGGTAGTTAGACATTTTCATGTATTGCTATATGAGTATATGACATACATTTGCATTTTGGTTCTTCATTAGCTCTACTCTGAAAATCTTTCCAGTTCAGTAGAATCTCACTAAACTTATTATACTATGATAGTCTTGAAGGGAATAGTCATCTCTACAACAAAGGCAGTATGAAAGGTGTGCTTCAGTAGATGTTTGCTTTGAAGGAGCAGTTATTTCCCATAGCCCCAAGAAATTACAGAAAACAATATTTCAAAGACTTACTCTGGCTAGTGTTTACATAAACTATGTAAGTACAGCTGATATTCATTATAATAAGCCATTGAGCTTATGGTAACTCTCTGGGCTGGTTCCTCTTTTAAATCAAGACAATATCTTGAAGAAATCAATCTACCAAAATCTCTACCTTCTATTCTTTATGGACAAAGTATATTTTATTGTGTATTTTAAGCTAACCAACCATCTGCCTGAAACTGACTAAAAAACTGTAAGTATGAACTTGAATAAATTAAGCATTAAATTCACTTCATACATCTCTGCCACAGGACACACATAGTTCTAATCCCAAGTCTTCCACTTAGTACTTGCATGCATGTGGATATATTATTTAATCTTTCTGGTCCTTTGTGTCTTCATTTTTAAAATGAGAGGATTCAGACACATGAATTCAAAGGTTTATTTTCCATCTCTAAATATACGATTCAACTGATCAATAATCAGAAAATAGGGCAGGTATTCCAAAGACTGTATCATCATTTTGCTGTATTGCAAAAAGTACACTTTGTTCACTTCTAACATCACCTGCATTTGTGTGGTTAAGCTTTTAATTTAAGTTCCTTGAAGGCAGGGACTATTTAAGTCCTGTCTTTGAATCCCCAGTATCCAGACCAGTCCCTTGAAGAACGTAGGTGCTTTATAAATGCTTTTGAATTGACTTGAAAAAAAGTAAAGGACTTGGACCTACAGATATTTTTTTTCTGCATAAATTAATCTTCAATTTCTACTTTCAGAAGGAGTCAAAAATGGAGACAAATGAGTGAGTTTGACAATGGACCTGGGTGGAAATTGCATGCTTTGGAGTCTCTTCAGATGTGAAGTCAGCTGGGGCCCGTGTGCTAATAAGAGTTTTTAATTCATCATTCAGCTGAATCAGTGAGCTAGACAGGGGCATAATGAATATTTGTCGAAAATCTATTTCAGAATGCCATATGGGGAAGAAGGAGAAGAAAATAAATGCTTAAAATGGTGATACAGCATTTCATGGCATGGCTTTTAGTGGTGTGAAAGAAGGACCATATGCAGTCTGTTTATCATTCTACTAATTAATATACAATAAGCAACAGAATATTATAACCTCTATGACAGGGAATTTTTTTTAAAAAGGTATACAATGGCATTGGTGTTAGGTTTTATTTACTTAGTGACTGCAATAGATACTATTTCTGCGAGTAAAAAAGTGAGTCAATCACTGCTCATATATGATGAAATGAATACATAAATCGATATGTTTTTGAGAATTCAATCTCCACCTAACAAGTTAGAAAAAAGTTTTAGCATGAACCAGATTTTACAGCATTGATAGAAAATAGAACAAAGGCTAGAATCTGACAATTATTTTTTCTCAGTGCATGCTCACATCTTTACTGAAATTTCCCAGGTTAAGCTATTTTCCAAAAAAGAAAACAGAATTTGTACCTAAATTGGGGTATGTAAAATTCTTGAAATGCTCAACAGTTTGGCCATCTGCTGCATCAGTCACCACACACATTTTCTTCTGATAAACCTAATTGTTAGTTTCATTGTTCTTCCCATGTAACAGGTAGGTGTGTGATTGTGTCCTAATCATTTCTGTTTAATGTTTTTCTCCAGGGGAGGACAAAGGTGATTTTTACCTGGGAAAGGCTTTAGTATAGTCCTCAATGCTTGCCATGAGAAACTCCACTGGGCTTCTGGGAAACCTCACTACTGAGACTTTAGTAATGTGATAGCCTCTTTAGTTTTAATTAGATTTTACATGAGAGCCCTAAACAGCATAGGTGAGATTATTTTTTCTTTTCTTTTCCCAATCATATGAAAATTATGGGTTATATGAAGAAGTATTTAACATTACATATTGATTTTCACCATATAAAGGGAGAAATATTCTTGTATGTATTACATTATTTGATAATTAGGGTTTCAAATATTCTGGGTTTGGATGCCAGAGTTTGAAATAATAATTCTATGAAGCCAGGATATGCAACCATTCTTGATTTTAATCTAGTCCAAGAAAACTGAAATGTACAGACATTTCTGAATACCTTATGCAAATTGAGTACATTCTGCAGAAATAATTTCCAATGGAAAGACTTGAACCCATGCTGGTTAATCATTTTTGATTCTGTCTTTTGTCTTTCTTTAAAACAGATGTCCTCATATCCTTTCTATAGACCATTTAATGATCTTGGGAAAATTTTTCTGATTTATTTTATTTTCAGTGTTTAGGTTATGTTACTTTCCCCTACCGTGTTTCCCTCTCTCTTAAAAAAATTAAATTTATGTTTTTATCAACTATCATGGAAGTTTACATTTACCTCTGAGTCTGGAATATACTCCCTCCCCACCCCATTCCCTAGAACCTTCTTTCTTTTTTATAAAGATAATAATCGATCAGCAAAAGCACAAAATTATGTCGTCTGTCTTTGGGGTTGTTATGATTGTTGAAACAGCCAATTCCTACAATCCTAGACTGTGACTTTTGGTATTATTGATTGCTTTAGAAATATGGTCAGATTGAAGCTATTGTGTTGGTCAATGTAGGGTCATTTCTTAGCTCAGATTAAACAGTATTATTTTGAGTTTAGAAGTGCAGCTAAAAGAACTCCGTGAGCAGAGACACACAGAAATGTTTAGAGTGTCCTCTCTGTTTGATGCAAAGTTATTATGGAGTTAAAATATAGAAAAATCAATAAGATTCAATTGAAGAAGACCCCAGCATTGTTGTACTGCATACAATGAAGATGTATTACTGAAAGGAAGCCAGCAGCAGCAGAGAGACAGAGACAGAGAAACAGAGAAAGAGAGAGAGAGAGACAGAGACAGAGAGAGAGATCATTTTTCATATTTATAAATTCCTTTTGTGTTTCTGATTTACTGTGGAATTTCCTATTTGTACTCATTCAGTTTCTAAGTGTCTGGAGCTTGGAATGGGGCTGATGAGTCACATTAAGCATCCTCATGCTTTGGGACAGCAGAGATGTAACAGCACACTTAATTGCACTCATTTTACCATTAAGCCTCATTTCCAAAGGCTCTGCCAGTTGTCAGGTGCACTATATTACCATCCCACATGGCATGTGACATCTTTCCTCCTTGCTGCATCTGGTTCCAGTCCTCTAGTAAATGCTAGTACCCAGGCTAGTGAAAGCAGCCAGGTGTAGGACAATGAGGCCCAAGTTAATGATGGTGAGGCTTCAGGAAATCAGCCCTTGAGGATGCTTCCCTTCTCAGCAGACAGGACAAGTCTTTTCATATTCTGTAGTCACTTTCATTCATTCATGTTCTGAAATATGAGTCCTGATGATTTTTCAAAAGGTCATCTTTATAATTACAGATCATGAATAAATCTGTTCATTTTACAAACACTGAAGATACAAATGTTCCAGCAGGGTTAGTGGAAAGGAAGCCTAATTACACTCAGATGAATGGGGTATGTACATGTGTCTTTGACCAGTTCTCAAGCCTGTAACTTTTTGTAGATTCTTTAAAAGACTGGACATTAAAATATATTTATTTCTTCTTTGCCTATTTCAATTTTTTTTTTATCTAAGCAGGATGCACATGACAATATCCTTCAGGAGAACATGTATATAAATATGTATGTGCATGTTTGTTTATTCATCTGGATTAGACAATCCTAAAAAATTAAAATGTCAGCTTTTCTAACTAACATTTTAGGTAACTTGGAAAGCATTCAGTACTCAGGTAGGAGAAAGGAATAAAATGAAATTTGAAGCATGTTGGAGGAAAAAAGATCAAGTGGTGAAGTTTCTGGAAAAAAAATGAAGGCTTGTCAGTAGACAGCTGTTCTCCAACTCCAGTTATGAGGAGGCAAGAGAAAATAAGCTTATGGGGCAACAGGAGAGATTTTGGCAGTATATTGTGAGAATTTCCCTGACTTTCAAGAATTTTAAATTTCTGGAGAAATTTCTGGAAATTATTTTTCCTGGATGTGTCTATTTGTTTGTTTTGAGTGGGGAGAGGAAAGTTATTGAGTGTGAGAGAGGAATTGATGTAATCCAGCTGAAGTCAGTTGATTTTTTTTAATTATGAAATTCTCTGAAGTCTCTACTTTAGTAATGACATTTTAGTGAATTAGAGTAACTTATTGGTGTGCACAGTGAGTACAGGGTAATTAGTTGTAGCATGCAGATGGATCATTCTGGATTGTTGGTTATATGTCACCTCTTGCTATATCATTTGAAATTTTTTAATGAGGCCTTAATTCTTGAAAACAAAAATATATGCATATACCATACACACACACGGATGATATACATATGTATATTATATATGTGTGTGTGTATAAAACAAATAAGCAATTAAATTAAATAAGCGAATTAAATTAAATTCATCCTACATATATGGATGAATATATATATATATATTTTTTTTTTCTTTTTACATTACATTTATTTGTGACTAGACCTTTCTCTATATTGCTACAAGAAAGTAATTCCTTATAACTGACATTAAAAACAGTAAAGGAAAGATAATTATTTTAGCAAAACTAAGCAACATATAATCTGAGTCTGGCACTGTATGCTCTGTTCTATACCTAGGTCTCCCACCCTATACAAAGAAGAGAGAGATGTATTTTTTCAATTCTTCCATGGAACCAAATTTGTTCAATATAGTTTCACAGTATTTAATTTTAGTTTCATTTTTTGTTCTTTCCATTAATGGTGTTATGTTGTTGTGTACAGTATTTTCCTGGTTCTGATTATTTTGCTTCATTTAGTTAGTACAAGTTTTTCCATGCTTCTTTGAATTCTTCATATTCAATGTTGATTAGAGTATAATAACTTCTATTATATGCATATGTAATTGGTTAATCTTTACCCCAATTGCCAGGTAACTTGTAAACATATAATTTTCTAAGATAATAGGATATGAAAAGGGGCAGCTAGGTGGCCCAGTAGATAGAATGCTGGACCTGGAGCCAGGAAGACTCATCATTCTGAATTTAAATCCAGCCTCAAATACTAGCTGTGTAACCCTGGGCAAGTCACTTAGCCCTGCTTGCTTTAGTTTTCTCGTCTATAAAATGAGCTGAAGAAGGAATGATCCAGTGGTTTTGCCAAAAAGCAAAACAAGATAGAAGCCCAAATGGGGTCACAAAATTGAACATGACTGAAAATGGATGAACTATTAATAACAAAAGAGTATGAAAACAAGATTATGTATCCCAATTTATTAACATTAAAAGTAATTCTGGGAGAGCCAAGAAATAATATATATTATCCACAAGTCTGTTCTCTTCCTTTCTCATTCAGCCAACCAAGATGCCAAAAGGGAAGAAGGCCAAGGGGAATAAGGTGGCTCTGGCCCCTGCTGTAGTAAAGAACCAGGAGGCCAAGAAAGTGGTCAATCCTTTGTTTGAGAAGCATCCCAAGAACTTAAGCATTGGTCAGGACATCCAGCCCAAAAGGGACCTTACTCGATTTGTCAAATGGCCTCAGTACATCAGACTGCAGCATCAAAGGTCTATCCTTTACAAGCATTTGAAGGTTCTGCCAGCAAATAACCAGTTCACCCAAGCTTTGGATCGTCAGAGAGCTACTCAACTGCTTAAACTGGCTCTCAAGTATAGACCAGAGACAAAGCAAGACAAGAAGTCTGCTGGCTCGAGCTGAACAAAAGGCTGCAGGCAAAGGAGATGTCCCCACTAAGAGACCACCTGTTCTCAGAGCAGGTGTTAACGCTGTTACTACCCTGGTAGAAAACAAGAAAGCACAGTTGGTAGTGATTGCACATGACGTGGACCCCATTGAGCTAGTGGTCTTCCTACTTGCCTTGCGCCGGAAAATGGGGGTTCTTTACTGTATTATCAAAGATAATTAGTTCACAGAAACACCTGCATGAGCATTGCCTTTACACAGGTTAACTCTGAAGATAAGGGAGCCCTGGCTAAGCTGGTGGAAGCCATCAAAACTAATTATCACAACAGATATGATGAGATCCGTCGTCACTGGGGTGGCACTGTTCTGGGTCCAAAATCAGTGGCTCATATTGCCAAGCTGGAAAAGGCAAAAAGCTAAGGAACTTGCAACCAAATTGGGTTAAATGTGTATTTGATTTTTCCCTATGTAAAAATAAAAATTTAAACAACAACAACAAAAAAGTAATTCTACATCAAGGGTAATGTTTAATTCATCATGATATAAGCAGTGCCCAACTTCTGAATGAGATTTTTTTTTTAAATTTCATGAGCCATTTGTTTAGAAATTAAAATTAAACAGATATAAATTATATTATTATGAGGGATTGATTCTCAGGTTAAGCCCAGACAAGTCTACTTAATACCTGACATATTTTAAGTCTAGTATTGGAGTGATTTTGAGGATGGTTTGAGTAGAAGTATACTCAAATTAATCTTTGCCCTCATTAATAAGAAGTTCCCTCAAAGGAGCAAATCATAACTCACATGTGTCTGTCCATGTTATACTTTGCTCATTCATATGCCCTCAAGAGTTTGCAAAAGAGTCTCCACTTCAAGTGCTAAAGAACTTCCCAAAGACCTATTCCTAAAATCTCAAGGAGATGAAGGGTTTAAATTTGACCACAAGATCAAACCAACTGCTCTTATTTTACAATTACTTCAAAAGATTTTTGTACACTTGATCTTCACCATTATCTCATTTGTTCTGTGCCACAACTTTTTCATATCAACTATGAGAATTTCTATTGTTATATAACTGAATTTTTTTTTCCTCCATGGCACATGTAGTCCTTATCTCTCTATTATATAGCAATATCAGTTGAGGGTTGGTATTTAAAAGATGGGCCATTCCTTACATAGCAAATATGGAGGTCAATAAAGGATCTTTGATATTTATTGTTGACAATCCAGTCTCCTCTCTTTCTCCACTTCAACTTTGGGTTAAAGTCAATGTGCATCTGGGTGGCTAGGTGGTGCTGTAAATAGAGCACTGGCCCTGGAGTCAGGAGGACCTGTGAATTTGTGGAATGGTAAAATTTTTAGAAAAGCAATTTGCAATGATATAAATAAAGTGACCAAAATTTCCTTAACCTTTGACCCAGATATTCCAATGCCTAGCCTATATCGTAATTTTTATGAAGTCATTGAGTAAAATGAAAGATTCATATATGCCAAAATATTTATGATAGCACTTCCCATCCTATCAAACAACTGAAACAAATTAGATGTCTACTAACTGAGGAATGACAGAACAAATTGTTGTGCATGAAGGAAATGGAATGTTAATATATTTTAAGAAATGTGTATGATG
>NW_027186418.1:3924799-3953059 GCF_028583685.1 Petaurus breviceps papuanus | reverse complement strand
TGTGTGTTTCATTCCCTCCCCAAGCCAAATTCAATGAGAATAAGGCTGACCCATTCCCTTTTGCTTTCCTATTCTTCCCCTCCATTGTAACCATTTTCCCTTGCCTCTTCTATATGAGATAGTTTACCCCAGTCTGTCTCTCCCCATCTCCTCTCATTGTATTCTTCTCTTACCTCTTAATTTCACTTTTTAAGTATCATCCCTTCCTGTTAAATTGGTCCTGTGCCCTCTATCTATGTATATCTGTAAACATATATACACACATTTACATATGTATTCATATGCCCATATACCCTCATATATAGACATATATATATAGACATATATATATATGTCTATTTATATATGTATTTCTATTCCCTTCAACTACTGAGAAAAGTTTCATAAGTTACAATTATTGTTTTTCCATGTAGGAATGTTAATAGTTCCACTTTGATAAGTTCCTTATGATTTCTTTTCCCTGTTTACCTTCTCAAGCTTCTCTTGCTTCTCGTATCTGCATGTCAAATTTTCTATTCAACTCTGGTTTTTTCAACAAGAATCCTTAAAAGTCCTCTATTCCACTGAATGACCATATTTTCCTCTGAAACATGATACTCAGTTTTGCTGGGTAGGTGACTCTTGGTTTTGATCCCAGATCCTTTGCCCTTTGGAATATCATATTCCAAGCCCTTCGATCCCTCAGTGTAGAAGCTGCCAGATGCTGGGTTATCCTGATTGTGTTTCCACAATATTCAAATTGTTTCTTCCTGGCTACTTGTAATATTCTCTCCTTAATCTGGGAATTTTGGAACCTGGCTATAATATTCCTAGGAGTTTTCTTTTTGGGATCTTTTTCAGGAGGTGATTGGTGGAATCTTTCAACCTCTATTTTGCCCTCTGGTTCTAAAACATCAGAGCAGTTTTCTTTGAGAACTTCCTGGAGGATGATTTCTAGGTTCTTACTTTGATCATGGCTTTCAGGTAGTCCAATATTTTTAAATTATCTCTCCTGGATCTATTTTCCAGGTCAGTGTTTTTTCCAATAAGATATTTCACATTGTCTTCTATTCTTTCATTTGTTTGGATCTGTTTAACAGCATCTTGATTTCTCATAAAGTCATTAGATTCCATTTGCTCCAATCTAATTCTGAAGCAACGATTTTCCTCAGTGAGCTTTTGAGATTCTTTTTCCATCTGGCAAATTTGGCTTTTTAAGGCATTTTTCTCCTCATTGCTTTTTTGAGCCTCTTTTGCCATTTGAGTTAGTCTATTTTTTCAGGTGTTATTTTCCTCAGTTAGTCTGTTGACTCTCATTTCATAATTTTCTTGCATTTCTCTTCCCAATTTTTCCTCCATTTCTCTTATCTGCTTCTTAAGATCCTCTATGGCCTGTAACTAGCTCATATTTTCCTTTGAAGCTTTTGGTGCAGGAGTTCTGACTTCACTGTCTTCCTTCTGTTCCATTCTTTGCTCCTTTTTGTCCCCAAAATAGGAGTCTAATGTTGGAATCTTCTGCTGCTTTGTTTCCTTTGCCTGGTCATGTCACCCTTCAGTCAGTTGACCCCTGGGCTTTTTGCCACAGTAGGACTCTGCCACCAGACAGGGGAGCTTTCGTCCCAAATGCTGGGGTTTTCTCAGTTGCCAGAGGTATTAGATGGGTGCCCTCTCTGAGGTCTCCACATGCTCTGGCAAGCTGGACACACACCCCAGGACCTCCACCGTAGACTGCAATCCAGATCCAAGAAGGTTAAAGCAAGAGTGATTACCCTTCAGACTGGTGCTTGTTCCCCCTACACTCTGCAGGCCAGGAGCTGAAGCTGCCACGTGGTGCTGGCTGGCTGTGCCTGCATCTCAGTGGCTTCTCACTCTGGGGGCAAAAGCCACGTACTCCCACTTACTGGGTCCTAATGTCCAGACTGCACTGACCTCTCACTTTGTCCTTTGCATCTATGTGTTGATAAGTCTGGAAATGGCCACAGCTGCTGCTGATCTGGAGTCCCTCCTCAGCGGGAAGTTAGCTTCTCTGTGTCATTTTGTAGGTTCTGAAGCTCCAAAGTTTGTTTAGAGTCCTCTTTTTACATGGATTGGGGAAGGTGGAAGCCAGAGCAGTGGGAAGGTCCTGCTTCTACTCTGCCATTTTGACTCCACCCCCTATGGGATTTAAGGATGACTCTTGAGAAGAGTCTGACCTTACTTAATAAAAAGGCAACCCCAGACCCTGGGAATCAGTCAGCGGAATCTTTGTGCTCACTCACAGAGCACCAGGAAACATGTCTCCCTCCATGAGAGATGCCTACCAACAAAAGTCCACACTTTGCAATCTCATCAAGTTTATCAAGGAACTATTTCTCAATTTAGTCTGGGGCTACCTGGATCAGCACCTTCTAAAGAAAAAAAAAAAAGGATGGGACAGCCAGGTGGCACAGTGAGTAAGAGTGCCGGCCCAGAGTCTGAAGACCCAGGATCGGTTCTGGCCTCAGATACTTGGCACCCACACAAAATAACTGGCCATGTAAACTTGAGCAAGTTACTTAACCCCAATTGCTTTAAAAAAGAAAAGAAAAGAAAAGAAAGGAAATGGAGACCTATTTCTGCCAAAAAATTTAAAATATAGTGTTAAATGTATGCTTTTTGAACATTTAAAAAAGGAAAAAATGGTTAGTTAAAAAAACTAGCCATGTAATTTTGGGCAAGTTACTTAACCCCAACTGCCCTCCAAAAAGGCAAAAATAAAATAAAAATAAAATAAAAAAGGAAAAAATGAACACAAAGGGCCCACATGGTTTCATCAAAAACAAGACATGCCTCATTTCCTTTTTTGACAGGTAACATGATTATAATATCTGATTTAGAGCTGAAAGGGATTGTAGAGACTATATGGCATACTCCCCTCATTTTAAGTATGATGGCTTGAAATAAAAAAAAAAGATTAAGTGACTTGCCCAGGGTTACACAGTCAATATATGTAAAATTTGAGCCCAGGTCTTTCTGACTCTGAGGTCAGCTCTCTATCTGCTATGCCCTACTTATATTTTTAAAAAAGTATTTAACCAAGTCTTTTACGCTAAGACCTTGTTAACTTTGAAGGTGGGAAGATTTGGAGTTCCCATGGACCCTGGTAGCAGTATCCATCTGAGCCAGTAGCTATATGCCCAGAGCAGCAGTGACTTATGGCAGCATCTTCATTGAGAGCTAAGAGACAGACTGAGGACAAACTGGATACATGGAGGAAAGGAGGCTCAGGATCCTCCAAGGGCACTGATCCTTTGAGTCTGGCAGAGAACTGCAACTGAGGGAAGCAATATTTCCACAAAAGGAGAAAAAGACTTCCAGAAATCAGAAACTTTGACTTTACTTTTTGATCACATGTACTATCTGATTTTGAGCCCTTCTGCCCCAGGAACTTGTCTAAGGAGTGTACCTCTCCTTCTGACGGATATTTCTATAACAACTATTTTTACTATATCACCTCAATAAATACCCTTTGCTATAAAGGCAGCTATATGGCACCATGGATAGAGCACTAGGTTTGGAGGCAGGGAAACCAGAGCACAAATCCAGCTTCAGCCATTTAATAGCTGTGTGATTTTGGGTAAGTCACTTAATCTCTATTTGCCTTGGTGTTGTAAACTATAAAATTGGGATAATGAAAGCACCTACCTCCTAGGTATGAGGATCAAAATGAGATAGTATTTGTAAAGTGCTTATCACAGTGCCTGAAACTGAGTGCTAGTTATTATTATTTTAACAAATTAATTGATGTACACTGTCTGTTTGAAATGGGAAGCACACCATTGGGGGCTCATAACCAACAGAACTAGAAAACCTAGTGGTTCTCAGAGTTACCTATAAAACTCTGAGGGGGTTGTTTCAACCACTGCCTGTGTACCTAGTCTGCCAATTTCATTGAGAGCTAGGGGAATGAGCCTGGGGTAATGAGGGTTAGGGGTGGTCCTGCTATGTCAGATAATAATAGCATCTACCTTGCAGGGTTATAACAATCAAATGAGATAATATTTGTAAAGCAGTTAGCACAGTGGCTGGCACATAGTAGGTCATATATAAATACTTATTGACTTCTTCCTAGCGATATACAAAAGCATTGTAAAGGAGTTTTGAATTGAGTACTTATTTAGGTACAGGTTGCATTAGGTGCCCTTTGAGTTCCCTTTAGAGTCTGAAATTTTATGATCTTATAATCCTACCTACTTATTTTACTGATATAGAAATCTAGAGTGAAAGAACTGTGACCCCCAACCCAAGTCTTTCAAAACTAGTACCTTTTCTACTATAATCAATGCAGCACAGATGCAAAATCCATAGTCTCATTATATCAGTTGGCCATATTTACCTACTTTCAACAGGCCTGCTTTCTATACTACATCATGCCTAATAAGTGGTTAATTAGTTTTATCAATAAGTTCTCTAGCAAATGGGAACCCACTATATTTGTTTTTTCTTCTATAAATTCAATTTTATTTTATTTTTATGTTCAAATTCTCTCCTTTCCACCTCCTTTCTACCCCACTATGAGAAAATAAGAAAAACAAAGTCCACTACAAATCATGTCTAGTCAAATAAAACAAATCCTCACTTTGGTGATGTTCATAAAACAAAACTAAACTAAACAAAAATAATCCTCAATCTGCATTCGAAGCCCACCGCCTACCTATCTGGAAGCATTTGGGTCCATCTCTAGTCATTCTGATCTGTATCTGGCTACTGAAACCAAGTGGCTCTGGAGGAGAAAGTGAGGCTGGTGACTTTGCATAGCCCTGCCTCACTTAAGCCAATTCATTTGCAAGTCATGGCATCACCTTCCTGATGTCATGGTCCTCTCTGAGAACGGACAAACAATAACAACAACCTCTAGAAGCATGTAGTGTGTTTCATTATGACTCCTCTGGAATTGAACTCACCACCTTCTGGGGCAGTTCAGTCTACTTTTCAGTAGCTCCAGTGGTCAGAAAGCTTTTTTCCCATATATGAAGCAAAAATCTGCAACTTATACCGACTGCCACTAGTTCTGTTTTCTGAGGCCAAGTAGACACTCCCAATATGTAGGTGTGAATGCTGGAATTTGAAATCCAGTCTCTTAACTCCGAACTATAAATCTAGCACTTTTCAAGAATTATGCTCCTCGATGGGGAGAGACAGAATGGGATAAACTATCTCATATAGAAGAGGCAAGGGAAAATGGTTACAATGGAGGGGAAGAACAGGAAGGCAAAAGGGAATGGGTTAACCTTATTCTCATTGAATTTGGCTTGAGGAGGGAATGAAATACACACTAAATAGGGTATCTCACCCTCCAGGAGAGTAGGAGGGGAAGGGGATGAGAGGGGGGATGATGGAACGGAGGGCAGGCTGGCGGGGAGGGAAGTTGGAAGCATCCACTTTTGAAAAGGGACGGGTTCAAAGCAGAGAATAGAACAAGTGGGAGGTGGAATAGGAGGGAGGGAAATATAGTCAGTCTTTTACATTATATCTACTATGCTATTGTTTTGCATTAGCCACACATGTACAACCTATACTGAACTGCTTATCTTCCCAGTAAGGTTGGGTGACAAGAGAGGAAGGGAATGAATCTGGAATTCAAAGTTTTAAAATCAAATATTCAAATATATATTATCATTACTACTATTTTACATGTAATTGGGAAATAAGACATACAGGCACTGGGGCATAGAGATCCACTGGAAAAGTCAAAAGGGGTATGGGAGAAAATATGGGAGAGAACAGATTGGAGGAGGGGATATCCTGTGGGACTGCTATTTTGGGGTGGTGGGTAGGGGAAAAATGGGGAGAAAACGTGTAATTCAAAATCTGTCAGAAATGAATGATGTAAATCAGAAGTTAATAAAGCATTTAAAAAAAAAAGAATTATGCTCCTCCCTAGGTGTTTTGAGGAAGGAAGGACCTTCATGGATGCATTCCTGAATCTTAGGCAGCTGGGTGGTACAGTGAGTAGAGCAGTAGGCCTGAAGTCAGGATAGACCTGAGTTTAAATCTGGTCTCAGACACTTACAAACTGTATGACTCTGGACAAGTCACTTACCATCTCTGTCTATCTTAGTGTCCTCATTTGTTAAGTGGAGATATTAATAGCAGCTATTTCACTGGGTGGTTGTGGGGATCAAATGAAAAAATACTATCTATTACATTGTATTTACATAGTAAAGTACTTTACGAACCATAAAGCATTCTATAAATGCAATTATTCTGAAGAATTAAAGTAAAAATTCCATATATGGTAATAATAATGATAATAATGGTAAAATATTTTAGATATTTGGGGTCAGGACAATAGAGAACAGAATGTCCAGGGGAATTAGACTCTTAATTGATCAGGCCCAATAGAATAATTGAATTTCATGTTTCTTAATTTCATTAAAGGAAAACATGTTTTATTTAAATAAAAATGGAGAGATTTGCTGCCCAGTTGTCAATATTCCCAATCAGACCAATAAGGCAGTTCTACAGCATTGCTAAACCTTAAAAATAGCATTCCCTTGCTTCTTCACTGGGCCAGCACGAGTGGTGGTGAGTGGTGAGGAATGTTGATTTGACTTATTTTACTACTGCTAAGGGTTTCTGAGGAGAGAGGAGGGGGACTGGAGGAAGGGGGGCAGGAAACCAACTGTGTGGTCACTCTGTAGATCCAAATATGGCATGGGAAACCAGTGGAAGTTGTCAGAGTGTTCAGACTTGGACTGCCTTTGTCCCCATGGACGTCATAATCACCATCCTCATCAAAACAGTAGAACTTGGGATGCACGGAGAATCATTTATTCCTTTTAATAGTGTGCTTTATATTGTATCATAGTTAGCTGTTAAATTTTTTAAAAATATCTCTTGTATTCTGAAAACATTCTTTTTTTTTCCCCAAGGCACTTTCATACTCATTGTTTAACTTTGATGTTCTGTGGGGGAAAGAGGCATCAGAAAAGACTTCATGCAAAAGGTAGTCGTGTTTAAACTTATTTTGAAGGAAATAAGGGATTCTCTGAGGTGGCAGTAAGCAGGGAGAGAATATTATCTCCACTGGGCAGAGAAAGAAGGCAAAGGATAGAGATTCAGTAAAATGAAGTGGTTGGACTAGATAATGCTAAGGCCAACTCCTGCTATGACATCTTGTGTTCTATACGAGTCTCAGGTCTCTTCCAGCTCTGACAATTTTTGTTTCCTCTTAGAAAATGCTTTCCCTCTCCAACATTCTATGTTCTGTTTTAAAGTCTCCTCCAGCTCTGAGATTATGTAATTCTGTCTATGGGATCATAAATCTCAGAGACCACCTAGTCCAGCCCCCTCACTTGGCAGGTAAGGAAACTGAGGTTCAAGGAGGGTATAACGTTACATTTATATAAGCATCAAAGGCAGTATTTGAACCTAGGTCTTAGATCATATATCTAGAGTTGGAAAAGGGGCCTCTAGAGGTCATCGAGTCAAATCCCCTAATTTTATAGAGGAAGAAATGGAAGCAGTAAAGTGACTTACCTAGGGTTTTAGGTAGTGAGACAGGTGGGATTTGAACTCAGGTCTTCTGACTCCTAACCCAGTGCTCTTTTCACCCTGCCTCCACTCTATGAGTGAATGGATGGAACCTGGAGAGAAAGAGAGAGAGAGAATGATATTTAAACTCAGGTGCTCCTCACTGGTATAAATGAGTCATTAGAATGGTGGGGTAGAAGGTGAAGAAATGGAAGGAAGGGAGAACTGAGGGGGCTGAGACTGTTGCTCGTAAAATATGTTCTCAAGGAGCCAGACTGAGTCATTAGTACTCAATTCATATTTGCCCTAGGAATCCCAAATCTTAAAATTCCCCCACCCGCAGCTGTATCTCCAGCTCTGTCCAAAGGACATGATACATCCTGTTTCCTGAGTGACTCACCAAGTCCTAGCCCTAGAGGTTTGGGGGGGACCTGTGAGACATCCTTTCGGCACAGGCCTCAGTCATTCGGGTGTATGACTCCAAGTACAAAGTACACGGCCAATTGGTGACCCTACAGTCCTATGAAAAAAGGTCAAAGCACAGGGTGTCTGTATTAATCCCCGATTTTTCATGGGGAGAACAATTAAAGAAAATCAAGAGGGAAATTACCCTGTGTCCAAGCACACTCAGAAGTTGAAGGGGGAAAGAACTAAAACCCTAGCCCATTGGGTAGTTTGCCAAGAAATTAGTATTTCTTTTTGGAGCTTGGAGGACTTGATGCTTTGCACACGGAGGCATGAAAACCATTCGTCAGCCCCTCTCTCTCCCCGTCCTCGCATCTCCTCCATTGCCCAAGTCTCTGGCCTCTTATTCCAACCTGCTGCCAAATATTGGGAAACACGCCTCAGCTACAGATTGATCTCCATTGCCTTTGGTCGCCAAATGGATTCTTTCAGCACCTTTCCCCAAGTACTCTTCGAGGATCTAGGGGCCAATGGGCAAACCAGAGCCAAAGCCCTTGTAGGATTCAAAACCGCTATTCTGCAGTCTTGCGGAAAATCGGGTATTATTAAACAACTTGAGTTTCTGGGACACTCATTTTCTCAGATTTTTGCTGTCTGTGCTTCCTTGTTCCCAACCTTGCTGGGTTGTGAAATGATTGGGTTTCCTAAGCTCTTTGGCTCTACCATAAAAATTTTGCCTCTCACTGAACTTCTTGGTCTATTCTCTGTGGTTTTTCATCTTCTGTTTCCATTAGGAGTTTTGCTAAAGAAAGACACATTTAAATCCCATTGTACTGAACAGCTGGAGGTTGTAGCAATGGCTCTGGGGTTTTCTTAAAAATGGCAAGAATTTGAGGGAGGGGGCTAGCATAAGCTCCCCTCTGTTCAAATGCTGATAGAAGTTAGTCTATGTAGTGGGAAGAACACTAGATTTGGAATCAGAGTAACTGGGTTCAAATCCTGTTTCTGCTACTTACTACCTGTGTGACCTTGGACAAATTTCTTACCCTCTCTAAGCCTCAGTTTCCCCATTTGTCAAATGAGGATAGTTAGAATAGATGATATCAAAGGTCCTTTATTGATCTAGTTTCCTGTTTCAGTTTATTTATCTGTTGAATTTGTACTAGATGACAGCTAGCATTCCTTTCCAAACTCTGAATTCTATCATCCTATGAATGGGAGAGTCTCCTCTCAGATCCATTTACTGTATCTCTTGCATCAGTTCCTTTACTTGGTAGGCATCTTAATTCAGGGCCTTATTATCTAAGGAGGCAGCATGGGGTATTGGAAAGGGTAGTACTGGATTTGAGGTCCCCAGGCCATGGTTTAAATCATGGCTTTGACACTCCAATCACTTCTATTTGGGCCTCAGTTTCCTCATTTGTCACATGAAGGGGTTGGAATTAGATGAACTCTAAGGTCCTTTCCAGCTCTTCTTAGATTAATAAAAAAAGTTTTATTGATGCCTTTAAAAAAATATTATAGTTTCCAGAAATTGCTCCCACCACACCTCTCTTTCCTCCCTGCAAAGAAAAACATTTAGTGAAACCAACAAATGCAGTGAATCTACCTGGTGATATAAATAATATACTACATTCATTGTCCCTCAAGTCTATATTTTAAAAAGGGAGGTGCATTTCATCCCTTGTTCTCTAGAAACAAGATTGGCAATATAATTATTTAGAGTTGGATTGCCCTAAATTATTAGAAGGGCAGCTAGGTGCCTCAGTGGATAAAGCACTGGGCCTGGAGTCAGAAAGATTTGAATTAAAATCTAGCCTCAGATACTTACTAACTGTGTGACATTGGGCAAGTCACTTAACCTGCTTGCCCTAATCCTCTAGTGAAAGAAATGGCAAACCATTCCAGTATCTTTGCCAAGAAAACCCCATATGGGGTCACAAAGAGTCAGACATGACTCAACAACAAATTATCAGAAAAACTCTATGGCATTTTCTCTGGACTACCCCTTTGCACTTACATCTCAGTCTCTCTTGTTTTCATTGTCCCACTTGCTCCCCTCCCTCCTCCATTAGACAGTAAATGAACATCATTTACAGAACAAGGCTTATTTCATCTTTGTCTTTGAATTCCAGGGCTTTGCATTTACAAGGCTTACTGAATGGCTGCTGAATTGAATTTATTTAATTACATATTCTCTTAACAGGTCTCCTCATCTCCAGCCTGCTTTTCTGTCTGTCTCTATCTCAGTCTCTACCTCTCTATCTCTGTCTGGCTCCCCGATCTACCCTTGATTATAATGATTACCAGAGTTACCTTCATACATGATAGAGTCAACTCTGATTGGGGTCATTCCCATACTTAAATACCTGTCCAGGATAAAACCCAAACCCTTTACCCTGGCATTCAAGACCTTCCACAATCTGACCCCAGCCAACCTTTCTGGTCTTCTGACACTGCTTCTATTTATGTAACTTACTTCCCGCCATCTTGGGTGATTCACTGTTCTCTGAATACACTCAACACTTTTCATCTTCCAGACTATTTGAAAAGCAACTCCCTTTTGTCTGGAATTCCCTTTCCTCATATTCTGTGCCAGCTGAAGCCCAGCTCATAGGCCACTTCCTCCGTGAAGTTCCACTGCTTTGGGGCTAAAGCCCTGCTGCTGGTGATTCTGACCCTTCTCTGAAGCTCCATTGCAGTGTTTATCCCCCTCCTCATTCTGACTCAGCACTTACTTTATTCTGCCTTGTAATCACTTGGTATTTCCCCTTCTGTAGGGTCAGTTCTTTGTGGAGAGGCATTTATCTTTCTGTCTTCCTCACTTAGGAGATGAGGAGGCAACATAATCCAGTGAGGAAAGCAATAGAATTGGTGATTGAAGACCTGTTTTTTTTTTTTTCTGGCTCTAGCTCTGCCTCTGCTGGAAACAGCTGGTGGCATAGCAGACAGAGTTATAGAACTAGGGACAGGAAGCCATGAGTTCAAATCTGACCTCAGAACTAGGTTAGCTATGTGACCCTGAGCAAGTCATATAACCACATTTGCCTCAGTTTCCTCAACTGTAAATTGGGATAATAATAGCATTTATCTCCCAGGGTTGTGAGGAACAGATGAGATAATATTTATAAAAAGTACTTGATATACAGTAGGCACTATATAAATGCTTAGTTCCTTCCCTCCCTACTTGTTATTCATGTGACCTTGGGCCAACCACTTCTCCTCTTTTCACTTCAATTTTCTCTCCTATAATGTGAGGAGTTTAGATAAAATGGTCTCTAAAATCCCATGTAGCTCCAACATCTACGGCCCTTATACTCCCTTACTTCCTAAGGAAAGAGGAAAACACTTTGTAAACCTTTAAAGACTAGAGAAATATGAGTTTATTAGGGTAATAGGAATTGATTTCTTCTTTCCTTTGGAGAATGAATATCCCTCAGCCCCATAGAGTCCCCCTAGAGAGGGGTGGGGGGACCCAATCCTGTTCTGAGCTGTGTGCAGTAGGTAAGAGATTCTGAATTTTTCATGGTCTGTGTAGTTCTTGACTTTCCTGAGTCCAAGAAAGGCTGCCACTTGGGGGTGGGTGTAGGATTGGGGAGGTGGTGAGGGGAGAAGGGTTGAATTTGAGTTCTCTTGCTTCCATTTTCAGGCTGCTGCCTAAGCTATGGAAATACTGGGTTATTCCCAACCCACTGTTGGGCACCAGCATCTGTCTGAGTTAATTGTGGATTTTTAAGAAACCCTGGCTTGGGAGCAAAAGGATGCCAGTAATAGATAACCTTGGGAGAACAAATGGGGTTTTCACAGCTGACCCTCTGTCCCTTTATTGTATTCAATGGCAAAATGGAAGGGCAGGGAAAGGGTCCCTTGTGAAGCATGTCTTGTCCAGAGCCAAGGGAGATACTGACAGAGTCATGGGCCAGAATGTCAGAGTAGGATTAAAAGAGGGAGGTAGTGTCCAGAAGAAGGGAGGAAATCCAGCTGTCACCTTCCGCCTTGGTCAGACCACATCTGGAGGATTTCATGTCTAGTTCTGGATACTGCATTTGAGGAAGGAGATGGGTAAGGAGGAGCACATTCAGAAGAGGGTGACCAGGTTAGTGTTAGGAGTAGAGATCATGTAATATGAAGACTGAGTGAAAGAACTGAAGATTTTTAACCTGGAGAAAAGAAGACTTGGGTGGGTGGGGGGTGAGACTAGCTTTTTCGTATTTGAGAAACTGTTGCCCCCACGCAACACTTGTTTTTCATGGCCTCTGAGGGCAAAAAAAGTGTGATGTCAAGAAAAAGTGCCCTGGATTTGCAGTCAGGGGGCCTGGGTTCAAATTCTAGCACTGCCATTTAACAGATGACAAGCCATGTCATCTCTCTGGACCTTAGTTTCCTCATATGTAAAATGAAAGGGTTGGAGAAGTTGGCTTCTAAATCTATGATTCTGTGATCTCATTTATTTGGAGGAATAGATGGAAATTGCACGGAAGTTTTCAGCTCATTGTAAGGAAACCCTTTCTAATGTAGAGTTTTCCAGAAGAGGGAAGAATGAACTCAGGGTTTCCTGTCACTAAAGTCATTCAGTAGACCTAACATAGATGATCACCTATTGGGGACACTGTATAGGACATTCTTGACCAGGTACGAGTTGGACTTGATGCCCTCTGAGATTTCTTACAGCTCTGAGATTCTGGGATGCTGTCCTCAGACTTAGAGAAGCAGCTGTTTATGGGCACCACATTGGAAGTTGTGGCTTCTCGAGGGTCAAACCTCGAGCAGAGACTGGATCAAAACTTGGTGAGGATGCTGCAGGAAAGATTTATGACTTTAAATGAGTCATTTTCCCTTCATGGGACTCAGTTTCCTTCTCTGTTAAATGAGGCATTGAGCTAAATGAGCTCTGAGGTCCTTTCACTTTGGTCATTCAGAACTGGAAGGGACCTCAGGCAAGATCTGGTCTAAGCTCTCACTTTATAGAGGAAGAAACTTGAGATCCAGGGTGGGAAAATGACTTGTCTTAAGTTACATAGTGAGTTAGTGACAAAACCAGGTGTCTGGAGTCCCAGGTCAGTTCTGTGCTTTATCTGACAGGTGCCTGGACTCTTTTGACCAGTGACAGACCCCTCTCACCATCTCTATCCTCCTCCATGTATACTTTTTATTGCCCTGGCCTAGTCTGACATTGACTAAGGTCTCGCTTTGTTTCTACTTTTTGTGGGTTTGTATAAAGTAACTTAATTTTCTCTTTGTTTAGAGGAGCCAAGGGCTGGGGAGCAGGGGATGGTAGAGTGGGGGAAGGGGGACTTCTTCAGTCTCAGTAGGCGGTTCTGTGCTCTAACCCGGGGTTCCAGGGTTACAGTTGCCTGCCTTGGGGAAGGAGATTTCACTGAGACTTAGCCAGGTGTCAGAATGCATTACATGTGAAGTCCTTTGGCAGCAGCAGGGAGGAGCACACGCCCCCAGAGAAAGGAACCATTCCAGTTGGTTTGTCAAAGAAATTACCTCAAGCATGCCTGATTGGTAAGGAATGTAGAAATGTATATATATCCCTCATTTTTGTGTAATGGTTTAGATATTGAAAATGTTTTTTGGTTTTTCCGAATTTGACAAAAACCAACAAACATGAAAACTTCCCATACAAAGAAGAACAGAAAAAGAGGATTGTGTATGAAACCATGAATATTACATATTTTAAAAATATTTATAAATTTAAAGTTAATTCCAAGGATGTGCTACTTGTCTTTGTAGCCTTTAAAACATTCTTCTATTTTTCTTCTGTGTATTTTTACATGTTTCATTGGCCCTTTTTTTTCCCCTGTATCCACAATGGCAAGTCCTTCCCATCCCACCCCCTCTAACTTGGCTTTTCCTCATTCAAATGTTCTTCATTGGTAACAAATGATAAAAGTCAAGTAAAGAAAAATCCACATATGGGTAATGTCTGAAAATGCATGTCTCATTCTGCACCCCTAGACCCTCATCCTTGGTTCTCTGGAGACATGGCTGGCCCTTGCATTGATCAGTTCTTTTTTTTTTTTGCGAGGGCAATTGGGGTTAAGTGACTTGCCCAAGGTCACGTGGCTAGTTTTTGCGTTAAGTGTCTGAGGCCAGATTTGAACTCAGGTCTTCCTGATTCCAGGGCCGGTGCTCTATTCGCTGCTCCACTTAGCCACCCCAACATTGATCAGTTCTTAAGTCTTTCAAAGATGTTTTCCCTCTATGATGTTTTCATTGTATAACTTGTGCTCTTGGTTCTGCTCACTTCACCCCGCGTCAAGTAATGTGAGACTTTCAAAGTTTCTTTTTCTCCTTTTATCATTTCCCAGTTTAGCAATATTCCATTGCATTCACATACTATAATTTGTTCAACAATTCCCCAGTTGATGGGCATCCCTTTGGTGAAGGCACTCTTATTGCTGAAAGTGGGATTGGAGCTGAATCTTGACGGAAGCCACAGAAGCCAGGAAGAAGAGCTGAAGATGTAGAGAAAACCAGGCTGAGAAGTGGCTATTGAAAAAGCATGGATACAGGAGACAGGGTGCCATGTTTGAGGAATAGTAAGGACAGTGCTGCTGGATCATAGAGTATGTTTAGGGGAATAAAGTATAAGAAAACTGGGGATGTTGGAAGGGACATGGTTATGAATCTTTAAATGCTATACTGAGGATTTTATATTTGATTCGAGAGGTAATAGGGAGCCAAAGAACCTTATTGAGTATGGTATGTGTGTGTGTGTGTGTGTGTGTGTGTGTGTGTGTGTGTGTGTGTGTGACATAGTCAGACCTGAACGTCAAAAAAAAAAAATCACTGAATGGAAGATAGACTGGAGTGAAGAGAGACTTGGGGTAGGGAAACTAAGGAGAAACTATTTTTTTTCTTTTTGGAGGGCAATTGGGGTTAAGTGACTTGCCCAAAGTCATGTTGCTAGTAAGTGTCAAGTGTCTGAGGCTGGATTTGAACTCAGGTCCTCCTGATTCCAGGGCCAGTACTCTATACACTGTGCCACCTAGCTGCCCCAGTAGAAACTATTTCAATAGTCTAAGCATGAAGTGAGGAGGGTGGTCAGGGTGACAGCTGTGTACCTGGAGTGATGGGATAGATACTTTATCTTCACTTATTCCTCCTGACTCCCTTGACTTCTTTCAAGATACATCTCTTATGTCAGCATCTAAAAGAAGCCTTTTGCGGCTCCCCTACTGCTAGTGTTTTCCCTCTGAGATTATTTCCCATTTATACTATTGATCTTATAGGTTTGTTGTGTTATTCAGTCATTTTCAGTCATGTCTGACTTTTTGTGACCCCTTTTGGGATTTTCTTGGCAAAGGTACTAAAGTGGCTTGTCATTTCCTTCTCCAACTCATTTTTACAAAAACAAAACAAAACATATTTCCACATTAGTCATGTTGTGAAAGAAGAAACAGAAGGGAAAAGTCGCAAAAAACAAAAAACAAAAAAGTGAAAATAATATGCTTCAATCTACATTCAGACACTATAGTTCTTTCTTTAGATGTGGATAGCATTTTCTGTTATGAGTCTTTTGGAATTGCCATGGATCATTGTAATGCTGAGAAGAACTAAGTCTATCATAGTTGATCATCACACAATGTTGCTGTTACTGTGCATAATTTTCTCCTGGTTCTGTACACTTCATTCAACATCAGTTCATGTAAGTCTTTCTAGGTTTTTCTGAAATTTGCCTGTTCTGATAGCCTATTCTTATAGCCTGTTCTTATAGCACAATAGTATTTCATTACATTCACATACCACAACTTGTTCAGTCATTCCCCAGTTGATGAGTATTCCCTTAGTTTCCAATTCTTTGCCACCACAAAAAGAGCACTATAAATATATTTGTACATGGGGTCTTTTTCCATTTTTTAAATGATCTCTTTGGGATACAGACCTAGTAGTGTTATTGCTGGATCAAAGGGAATGAACAGTTTTATAGCCCTTTGGCCATAGCTCCAAATTGCTCTCCAGAATGTTTACATCACTTCACAACTATACCTACAATGCATTAGTGTCCCCATTTTCCCACATCTTCTCAAACACTTGTCATTTTTTTTCTCTTATATTAACCAATCTGATAGGTGTGAGGTGGTATCTCAGAGTTGTTTTAATTTGCATTTTTCTGTTCAATAGTGACTTGGAGCATTTTTTCATATCACTAGAGATAGCTTTAATTTCTTCATCTGAAAATTCCTGTTCATATCCTTTGATCATGTATCAATTAGGGAGCCAGCTCATTTTGCAGATGAAGAACCTCAGGCAAACAGGGTTGAGTGAATTGCCCAGGGTCACACAGTTAATAAGTGACTGAGGTCAGATTTGAACTCATGAAGGTGAGTCTTCCTGACTTAAGGTCATCTATCCACTGCACCACCTAGCTTCCCTTGATTTTATAGGTACAAAGTTGTTTTCATATTATCTCCCCCATTAGACTATGGGCACTTTGGAGTCAGAGCCTATGTTTTTGCCGTTCTTTGTATACTGAGAGCTTTAGCACAATGCCTGGCACTTGCTTAAAAATATGCTTGTTAACCAACTGTTCAGGTAGTCTTCTGACTTCTGTATTATGACTGTTGAGTTGAAGGGTATGAGTAAAAAGCATAATCAGTATTGGAAAGGGTGCCTAGGAATTCAGTGTCATCAGGAGGAAGCCAGGTCAAAGTGGATTACAAAAGATGGAAAGAATGAGAAAGGAAAAGTTTAAGATGGAAACAAACTTGTTAATTATGGAGAAGGCATTCCAGAGAGCAGAATGGAAGGCATACATACATCTGGGGGTAGGGCATTTACCATAGTAGGATTGAGAAGGAGAGTAGTGAAGGAATAGGCAGTTGGAATTGGTAATGGGGTAATGGGGTTTGTACTAATTTGGAATATTGAGGAATGAGTCCAGGAACAGTATCAGCAACTGCAGAGAGTCAAGTTACTAGATTGCTCAAGGCCCTTTTCCCTCGAGGTCCACTTTCATAACTGGTGGCAAGGCTCTGTTAAGTAAGGCCACATAATAGGCAGGAACAGGTGAAAGTATAGCCTGGGGAAGTCTGGACAGGAGTTCAAGGCAGGTCAAGCTTAAGAAAGGCTTCCAGAGTACTGAACCGAAGGGATCAGAGTGGGTGGTTTAAATTGGGCAGAAGCAAGGTTCCCTGAAAAGGGCCTTTGCTGAAGACAGAGGCCTGGATCCAGGTACCTTTTCATCATTTGGCATTGGGCACACCCCAACCATGAGCAATCTCTCCAATTATTTTTATCTTTATTTCTACAAAGAGAATTTTATAGTTGTATTCATATACTTCATATTTTGGCAAGTGAGCCCTTAAATATTCTATACATCCTATAGTAATTTTGGATGGAATTTTTCTATTCATTACAGCTGGGTCATTTCAATAATAAAGAAAAAACTTATGATTTATGGAGGTTCACTATATCCTGCTACTTTGCTGAAGTTGTTAATTATTTCAATTAATTGTTAGTCAAATCTCTAGGGTTCTCTAAGTAAATCCCATAACATTATCTTTAAAAAGTGAAAATTTTGTTTCTTCTTAGCCTATACTTATTCCCTCAGTTTCTTTTCCCATTATTATTGCTATAGATATTATTTCCAGAGCTATATCAATAATGTTAGCGATAATGGATATTCTTGTTTTACTCTTGATCTTAGTGGAAATGCCTCTGGAATTTTTTCATTACACATCATGTTAACCTTTCATTTTAGATAGATACAATTTACTATATTAAGGAAAGGTCTGTTTATTTTTTAAATTTATTCTTAAAAAAACAGGAATAATATTGTAATTTCAATATAATAAAACCCAACAGTTTTGGAAATTTTTATAAACTGATGAAGAAGGAAAAATTCTCTTAAGGAGAATGATTTATACAATTACAATAGTACCACAGATACAAACATCTTTGAAAGCTATAAGAACTATGATCGATATGTGACCATTCATGACTCCAGTGATGAAATATCCCATCTTCCTCCTGACTAAGGGGTGATAGACGTAGGGTACAGAATGTGACATATTTTTATAGCCAATATGTATACAACCAATGAGGGAATTTGTTGTTATTGCTTATGCAAACTATTTGTTAGAAAGAGTCTGTTTTTCTTTTCTCTTTTTTTTCAATGGGATTAGGGGTAGGATGAAGAGAAGATAGAGTTCTACTAATTAAAAAGATAATTTAAAAAATAGAGAGGTTGGGTAGACTGTTACAGAAGTGGAATATTTCATGCACTTTCAGATGAGGTCACTGCATTGCCAGCTTTGCTTAATTATTTTATTTAGTTACATGGTAGAACTCATAGTATAGAGATAATTTTATATATTTTGAAATTATATTACATAAAAATTATATTTTTAAATGTTAGTGATATAAAAATATGTCAAAAACATTAAAAAAATCCAAAATCAGAAATTGTGCTGCATTTTGTCAAAAACTTTTTTTGCACATTTTGATAAAATGAGATTTTTTTGTTTCTATTATATTAAATTATATGTTATATTCTGGTATATTATGTCTATCATTGAACCAATTCTGCATTCCTGGTTTTTAATCTTTAAATACATCACTACAGCCTATTTGCTAATATTTTATTAAATATTTTTGTGTATTTAAATATAAATATTTTTGTAATATTCATTACAGACTTTGAGTTAAAGGAGGAGTTCTTAAGTTGGGGGTCTGTAAACCTGGGTTTTTATTGTTAAATAATAGTATTCTATAATTTATTTCCTTTGTTATCTTATACATTTTCTTATGTATTTAAAAACATTATTCTGAGAAAAGATCCCTAGGTTTCACTAGACTTTTAAAGAAGTCCATGAAACAAAAATGTTAAGATTAAGATCTAGACTCCTACATTCAATGTTTTCTTTCTTTTGTCTTTTCCTGGTTTATTTATTGAGATCACATTCATATCATAGAAGAAATTTGGTCAGATCTCTTTGCCCCATGGAATTATTTTTGTTGTTGTTGCTATTTTTGTAATATTAGGAGTGCTGAAATTTTTAAAGGAATCTGTAAATCCACCCATTCCTGGTTTTTCCTACTCAGAAATTTACTGTTTATTCAATTTATTTTTCTGAAATTGGGTTACTTAAATGCTCTATTTTTTGTTCTTTTAATCTGAATATTATATATGTGTGCATATATATACACACATATATTTTTAAATCAATTGTTTATTTCATTTAAATTATCAGCTTTATTAGTATCTAATTGGATAAAGATAGTTTCTAGTAATATTCTTTGTGTCCTTTTATTTGGAAAATTCTCCTTTTTCTTTTTTGATACTGGTAATTTGGTTTCCCTATCCTCTCTTTCTAAATCAGACTAGCTAACATTACAAACACACACATATTTTCAATAAACTAGCTTCTAGTTTTATTTTTTAATCCAATAAAATTTTTTGCTTTCAGTTTTTTTAATCTTTCCTTTTTGTAGTTTCTATTTTGGTGTTTAGTTAAAAATTATTTCTAGTGTTACAGTTGCATGCACAATTCATTAGTCTGTTTTGTTGATGAAAATGTTTAGTGATGTATGTTTTCAATGGTTAAACAAATTGTGTTATATATTCATGACAGACTATTACTCTGCTATAAGAAATGATGAGCTCAATAATTTTAGACAAGCATGGAGAGACCTCCACGAAATAATGAAGAGCAAAATGAGCAGAACAAAGAGAACATTGTATGCAGTAACAGCAGTATTGTTTTAAGAAGAGCCTTGAACAACCAAGTCATTTTGACTGTTATAAATACCCAAACTAACACCAAAGATTCTATGAAGGAAGACGCTCTTTGAATCCAAAAAGGAATATTGTGGTGGTTTAGGAAATGATGAGCTGGTTGATTTATAAAAACATGGAAAGACTTGGACTTATTAAAGAAGATGCTATCTACCCTCAGAGAAACAGATGATAGGAGGAAATAAGCATAGTATGGTCTTACATATGTGTGTATGAGTGTATATGTGTATATATGTCTATGTTTGTAGATATCTATGTATATGTATATGTGTGTATATATGTGTATATGTATGTATATATATATCCACACTTAATTGTAGCCTTCTTTAGGGTGGTGTGGAAGGGAAAAATAAAATAAAAAGTGGACAACAGAGAACAAAAGAAAACCAACAAGGAAGCAGAGTTGGGTAGCTTTGAAAACAATGTAGTTTTTTTATTATTATATGATATGATATAATTTATTATATAGATTTTAATGATATTTTAAAATATTTATAGTATTTTTATAGTATTTATTATATAGGTTTTCTTGAAATCGAAATTTACTGTTTTATAATGAATCTTTTCCTATGGTCTACTGTATACATGATAATTTTTTTTTGTTCTCATTTTGTACTTACATGCAAAATTAAAAAAAAAATTACCAAAAAATCTCACATAGGTAATATGACTTGTAATGTTAATGTGAGCTGAAGACCTTCCCTGTCCATTAATAGGCCTAACAAGTGAAGCTTGATTAGGGGAGGCTTGTTTTTCAGGAAGGCCCATACTTTTTGTTACTTTGTAATTAGGCAGTGGGCCATAAGGGTTGGGATGCCCTCTGGCTCTGAAGAAGGATATATATATTCTGAGGTGAGATTTTGCTTTGAGGCTCACTCATTGGAAGAGTGTTCATATGATTTGGCCAAATGAGACTCTGGGTAGCCTTTAACGAGCTTCCTGGCTTTGAAAACCCAAATGTTGGTGCTTCTCTCTGGTAACTGTGTATATATAGCTTTGGTCAGACAGAAGCCTTGTCTGTTGATTTGTGTTATTTTCTTTGTCTGCATTTTTTTCTGCTTATAATTTCTGTTTATATTTTCTCAGAAGTTCAGGGTGATGACTTTTTCCCTTGAACTAAGTGAATGATATATGTGTATATATATATATATATGTCTATCTATCTATCTATCTATCTATCTATCTATCTATGTCTATCTATCTATCTATCTATCTATCTATCTATCTATCTATCTATCTATCTATCTAATCTGTAATTAAAATAAAATTGTCGACCCCTTTAAAGTTACTTTCCTTTTGAAAAGCAGATCAAAGAAATTGTGCTAGCAGCCATCCTGGGTATTCTAGGGCTCTTGTTGTTTCATGACTGTATGTGGATAATCTATATAAAATTACTTACCTTCTCTAGGAGGAGGGAGAGGAAGGAGGGGCAGAATTTGGAACTTAGATTTTTGAAAAACAAATGTTAAAAAAGTTGTGTTTACATGTAATTGAGGCATAAAATAAAATTTAAATTTTTTAAAAGTACATTTTCCCTAAGAACTTTTTCAGCTGCATCCCCCAAATTTGGGTATGTTATTTCATTGTTGTAATTTTCTTTCATGAAAGTATCTATTATTTCTATGGGTTCTAGGACCCATCAATTCTTTAGGATTAAATTATCTCCATTTAAGTTTGAATTGTTTTTTCAAACATGCTTTCTTGATCATAATTTATGCTGCTTTAAGGCAGTAAAGGATGTTTTTCATATTTCTTCTTTTCTCCATTTGTTTATGAGTTCTTTATGTCCCAATACATGATCAGTTTTTGCAAAGGTGCCATGAACAGTTAAGAAATGTGCATATACCTCTTATCACTCACCAATATCCAGAGATATATCATATCTAATTTTTCTTAAATTCTATTCATGTCCTCAACTTTTTTCTTGTTTACCTTTTTGTCATATTTGTGTAGATCTGAAATGGGTATATTGAAGCTCTCAACTATTACCATTTTTATGTCTATTTCTCCCCATAATTCAATTTTGAAAATTTAGGTACTTAGATGCAATGTCATTTAGTGCATCTATGTCGAGTAGATAGATAACTACATAAAGCATTTATTAAGCACTTACTTTTTGCCAGTCACTGTGCTAAGTGTTGGGAATACAAACTCAAGCAAAAAAGACAATCCTTATCCTTAAGGAGATTACAATCTAATGGAGGAAAACAGCACATAAAAGGGATCTAGAAAGTGGGAGAAGGAAGAAGGAAGGGTCTACATATGGGATGGGAGAGTCTGGAAAATCAGGAGTAGATCTGGGAGAGAAATGAGGCCTGGGAACTTCCTGAAATGGTCTCAGGAAAGAACTCATTAATCAGAGAAAGGGATATAGGGAAGGAGGCATTTCAAGAATGAGAAAGCTGCTGGTTCAGAAATAGAAGGGTCTGGAGAGTCAGGAGTGGCACATGCATGCATAGCTTGGGCAATGACATTGATAGTGTTTAATGTTCTATTGTGCCTTTAAGTATAATGTTGTTTCCTTATGTGTGTGAGTTTTTAAAACCATATCTAGATTTGCTCTTGCCTTATCTTAGATCCTGATTGCTACCTCTGCTTTTTAAAAGTCTCTTTGAAAATTTCTTCTCTAGCTTTTCATTTTAATTCATTGTGAGTCTTTGTTTCAAGTGTCTTTTTTTTTTTTTTTTTGCTTTTTGGAGGGGGAGGGCTGGGAAATTGGGGTTAAGTGATTTGCCCAAGGTTACGTGGCTAGTAAATGTTAAGTGTCTGCGGCCAAATTTGAACTCAGGTCCTCCTGACTCCCTGGGCCGGTGCTCTATTCACTGCACCACCTAGTCACCCCAAGTATCTTTTTTATAAACAGCACATCATTGTTTTGCAGATTAATTCCTTCTGCCATCCTCCTCTATTTTATGGGTGAGTTCATTCCATTTATGCTCATAATTATCATTGTTAATTGTGTATTTCTCTTCATCATATTCTGATACTATTTTTTTTTTGCTTTCTATGCTGCTCTTTACAAAGAAGAATATGGTGAAAAAAGATTGTGACTACTGCTAGTGATCTATAATTGAAGTGTCCTGCCTCTATTCTATTGCTCCCTCCCTCCCTTTCCTCATCTAGGTCCCAATTACTGTTTTATTTTTAAAACTTTTTCTTTATTTCTTTTTGTTTTCCCTTTCACAATCATCTCTCTATACTTAAAGAATCTTTTACTCAATACTATTTTCTCTCAACTCTACCATTTTTCATATGTCTTGCTCTCTCTTTTCTGTAGCCACTCCCTTTTTCATACCTATTGGTTCCCTGTTGGGTTGAATGTATTTCTTTCTTCTCCTTCTTTTTTTTTTTAAGCAATTGGGGTTAAGTAACTTGCTCAAGGTTACACGGCCAGTTATTTTGTGTGGGTGCTGAGTATCTGAGGCTGGAACCGATCCTGGGTCTCCCAACGCTGGGGCCGATGCTCTTACTCACTGCACCACCTGGCCACTCCAGGTTGAATGTATTTCTATACTGAACTGTGTGTGTGTATTTACCTTTCCTTTGTCTGGTTCAGAAAACAATGACATTCATATGATACCTATTCCCACCATAACTTCCTTTGTATTTATATACTCTTCTTCTTGAGTAATCTGATTATTAGAAATAGTAAATTCTACTCTCTTTCTCAAGACCATTCAAACAGGGCATAACCATACCTAAGTCTTCTGTTTGTCTTATTAAACTGCTTCTGTGGACTTGTAATTAGAAAGACCTGAGATCAGATCTTGCCTTTGTTGTTGATTAGCTGTGTGACCCTGGGACAAGTCATATTATCTCTCTCATTAGCCTCAGTTTCCTTGTCTGTCAAATGGGGATCTGTCTCACAGTGTTGTTGAAAGGATCAATTGAGATAATATATGTAAAGTGCTTTGAAAACCTATATATAAGTACTATATAAACCACTATATAAGTGCTAGTTATTATTATTATTGCAATTATTCTGCTGCTGCTACTACTACTACTTGAAAACATTAGGGTCACAAAGGGACACTTGTTCACTTGTTTCTTCTCCTCCTTTTAGAACGAAAGCACCTCATCATTTAGAGAGGGGCCAGTAGCCCCTTCAAATGGCTTAGATACATTTTCCTTTCTAGGATTTTCTTGATGCCTCCTTGCATTTCACAGTATCGACTCAGCTTTGCTCCTTTCATAGAGAATTTTTGGTAGTCACTTTTAGTAAAGGTCAGTTCTTTCCCCTTTCCACCGCCACATATGGTTGTACTGTTTTTCAGGGTAGCTGCCAAGTCTCATGTAATCCTGACTATGGTTCCTTGGTACCTGAGTTTTTTATTTTGCTGCTTATAGTACTTGCAACCCTTTTCCAGGAGGTGACCAGTTCTATTTTCACACTGTCCTAATAGAACGGTTGTTGCTGTTTTTGTTCAGTTGTGCCTGACTCTTTGTGATGCCATTTGGGGTTTTCTTGGCAAAGATACCAGAGTAGTTTGCCATTTCCTTCTCCAGCTCATTTTATGGATGAGGAAATCGACACAAACAGGGTTAAATGACTTGCCCAGGATCACACAATAAGTGTCTGAGGCCAAATTTGAACTCAGGTCTTCTTGACTCCAGGCCTGGTGCTCTATCTGCTGCACCACCTAGCTGCCCAATAGAACCAGACACTTTTCATGTATCTTGAAATATGGCATCCAAGCTTCTTCTTTTTTTTTTTTGGTAATGGTTTTCAGGGAGTCTGATGATTCTTAAATTAACTGTTCTTGACCTGTTCTTAAGGTATATTGCTTTTGATAGTAGATATCTTACTTTTTTTTCTATTTTAAAAAATCTTTTAGCTTTGTTATAATATCTCTCATCTCTTAGAGTATGGTCAATTTCAGATTTTGTGGAATTGGCAACCCAAGTAAAGTTTTTCTTCTATCATGCTCTAAGCTATTTTAATTTTTCTTTCATTTCTTCCTATTTTCTTTCATTCCTTCCTATTATTATTTTCCTTCCAATTCTTCCCTTCAGGGCTTTTATTTTACACACACACATGCACACGCACATGCATGCACACACACACGCACTCCTTGCTTCAGTTCTTCTAGGTATTCAAATAGTCCTAATAATTGAGCCATTTTTTCCCTCTCTGATACTCTTCTTTTAATTGTTGTGGTTATTCTCTTCCATGTTTCCAGTTTGAAGCCATAATATTTCTTTATTATATTTGATATCTTCATCTATTTACTCATTTATCCAGCCTCAGTCTCTGATCTGGGGCCTTGTGGTAGACACCCCCCCCTTCCTCCTTCCCCCTCCCCTCCCTTCTCCACCCCCCCCCACCTCCTGCTCTTTTTTTTTCTTTTTGGAGGGCAATTGGGGTTAAGTGACTTGCCTAAGGTCACACAGCTACTAGGTTTTTGTGTTAAATGTCTAAGGCCGGATTTGAACTCAGGTCCTCCTGACTCTGGGGCTGGTGCTCTATTCACTGTGCCACCTAGCTGCCCCCATCTTGTGTGAAGGTTTAAAGCCCTATTTCCTTTTAACCCTAATCTCCTGGGTTCCTGCTACTGGTTTTTTACTTTCCCAGGTATGTCTGCACTCTGAATACTGGCATGTTTCAACCCTCTTGCATAATCCAAGTACAAAGTAATATGGTCTTTAAAGCCCTCTGGGCCTTTGAGAAACTTCTCAAGACCTAACTCTGGGGCATACTGGTTTGAGGCTGCCAGGTCTTAGAACAATGTCAGTGGTCAGATTCACAAAAATGCTGTGGGTTCCAACCAACCTTCTCACCAAGAACTTTCTCATCAAGCATTCTGGTCTTCCTATCCCTAGGTAAAGAA
This sequence comes from Petaurus breviceps papuanus, assembly GCF_028583685.1. Classification (NCBI taxonomy): domain Eukaryota; kingdom Metazoa; phylum Chordata; class Mammalia; order Diprotodontia; family Petauridae; genus Petaurus; species Petaurus breviceps. The sequence goes on along the minus strand of NW_027186418.1, from coordinate 3,927,604 downwards.
TATTAAAGACTTCAGGTGACCTGGAAGCAACTCTGGTCTGTGCTGGCAAGCTTCTGTGCTTCTGTTGCCTTTTCCAGAGGAAAGAAGGAAGGAGGAAAGGAAAGAAGGAAGGAAGGAAGAATGGAAACACATTTTGGGTAACATACTTCCTGTAAAACAAACAAGGAATATTTTCAATTTGTGAGTGTTGCCTTAAAAAGTGAACTTGGCATTTTTTCACCTCCTTCTCGGTGGAGAATCGGCTAGGGTTGGCACGATGGTGGGCCGTGTCAGGGTGGCTGTGGCTTCTCTCCTCTGGGGGCCGTGCTCCGGAGCTCGGAGTTTCCCCGCAATTTATGCAAGAAACTCCAGCATCCAATTTTGCAGTACAGGAAAGACCTATGAAAATATCAACCATGCCATTATAGATTGTATCATCTGGGTGGCATGTCGGGGAATATGGAGCAAACCATATATATGGGGAACAAATGGCTGTACTAGGTAGAACAAATGTCAGACCAGTTACTCAGAAAATGTGGGATCAAGAAAAGGCCCATTTGAAAAAGTTTAATGAGTTGATGATTACATTTAGAGTCTGACCAACTATTCTGATGCCATTTTGGAATGTAATGGGATTTGTGTTGGGTGCTGGAACAGCTTTACTTGGAAAGGAAGGAGGAATGGATTGCACTGTGGCTATAGAAGAGTCAATAGCACACTATTATAGCAACCAGATTAGGACATTAATGGAAGAGAATCCAGAAAAGCATGAAGAACTCCTTCAGGTAAAAAATTTCAGGATAAGGAGCTAGAACACCATGACACGGGGTTGACCGTAACGCAGAATTGGCACCAGCAAGTGCCCTCTTGAAAGGTACTATTCAGGCTGGATGTAGAGCTGCAATATATTTATCAGAATGATTTAAAAATAATTCTTTGTGACATTATGTAAAAGTGGATAGTAACTGAAGGAGTTCTATTTGCACACATGAACTTTATTATAAATTTTGTTAATAAATTGAATAATTCTGCTCTAAAAAAAGTGAGCTTGGATTTCCACAGCTAATTTATTAGAGAAAAGTTTCTCCTGATTAATACTTTCTAATACACATTGAATGAATATTTGATTTTTTCTTTTAATTGTTTTGTTTTTGTAGAGCTATATCTTTGTGGTTCATGCACTTTTATCTATTTATTGCTATGCTATTCTCTCAAAACATTAGTATCATCATCAAATTCTACATTTTTATTAAAGATCAGCAATTATTACTACTGTTCATATGCAGAATTTATTGATTTATTTTTTGCTCCTGTGTATCAGTTAGAATTGTTATAATACTTTTACACTCATTCACTTTCCTTTTTGTTTAAAAAAATTTTTTTAGAATTCATCTGTTGATTCAACGTAGTTTGATCAATCTAAAATAAAATAAATATGGTTAGCTAAAACAGAGTGTCTACTATGTGACAAGTGCTTTACAAACATTATCTCATTTTGATCCTCATAATAATCCTAAAAGGTAGATATTATTCTTATCTGCATTTTACAGCTGAGGAAATTAACAGATTAAATGACTTGCCCAGGGTCACACGTCTAGTATGTGTTTGAGGTCAGATTTCAACGCTGGTCTTTCTGACTGCGGGTCCAGCCATCTTTCTGCTGAGTTAAGACCTCTTTTCCTATGCCTGCCAGCATCTAGTTATGTTTTGGGATAGTTGTCACCTGGATAAAGGTACTGCCTGTAGTTTCTCTTTGAAATTCTTGATCATTATTTGGTCTAGCACTTTTTTTTATAACTTTTCTGGAGTATGTGTGTGTACAAGTTAGGTTTCTCTGTGACTGTTCACACAATCTTCATTTGAAATCTGGTTTACACTTTTCAGAACATTTTCTTTGAATATGTAGGAAGCTATTAGGAAACAGAAGGGAGACAGAAAGACTGAGCTCTAGTCATGGCCTGCTAGAGTGATGTGTAACTTTGGGCAAATCCTTTCATTTCTATGGGCTTCAGTTTCATTCCTGATAAGATAGGGACAAGATCTTATATTTTAGGGCTTAGAATGGGGCCTCAGAGAGAATCTGCTCCAAAGAATTTGATTCCAACTCTACATTTGTCATAGGAGGAAACTAAGGCCCTGAGAGGGCCCTGAGAGGTGCTTCCCAAGGATGACAGCCTTTTGTTGTCCAAAGTCATCTTTGTTCTGTTCTGTTGCCACTTGCACAGGAGCAATCTCAAGAATGATCAGACTTTAGAGATATTCAGACAGCCATAGTGGCATAGTGAAAAAGAGCTGGGTAAGGAGTCGAAGGTCATAGGATCAAAGGATTTAGAGATAATGAGGGACCCCAATGAAATTTCATCCAACTTCTTCATTTTATGAGTAAGTTGAAACTCAGAAGTCAAGTAACCTGCCCAAAGTCACTGAGATAATAAGGAATCAGGCCTGGAAACCAGGTCCTTTGAATCCAAAACAGGGAGGGGCTTTGTACATCATAAAGTCAGGAGATCTGGGGTGGGGGGGAGTTCTGTCTCAGTCACTCATTAGCTGTGTGAACCTGGGCAAATCTCTTCAGCTTTCTGAGTTACAGGTTTCCATATTTCAACTATGAAGGAAGGCAATTGAACTAGACAGTCCTTAAGAACTTTCTCAGCTTTGACATTCAATATTTGATTCTAAGGTTCCCCCCCCCCCCACAGCTCTGACATTCCATGTTCTATGTTCTAAGGATCCTTCTAGCCCTGACATTCTTTGTTCTATGTTCTAAGGCCCCTTACAATTCAGACATTCTGTATTCTGTGTTCTAAGGCCCCCTTCAGCTCTGAC
>NW_027186418.1:3923306-3924789 GCF_028583685.1 Petaurus breviceps papuanus | reverse complement strand
CATTCTGTATTCTGTGTTCTAAGGCCCCCTTCAGCTCTGACATTCTGCATGTTCTAAGGCCCCTCCTAGCTCGGATATTCTGTATTCTATGTTCTAAGGCCCATTACAGTTCAGACATTCTGTATTCTATGTTCTAAGGTCCCCTTCAGCTCTGACATTCTGTATGTTCTAAGGCCCCTCCTAGCTCTGATATTCTGTATTCTATGTTCTAAGGCTCCTTTCAAGCAGAGGCAGCTAGATAGCACTGGAGCTCTGGGCCTGGAGTCAGGAAGACTGGGGTTCAGATTCAGCCTCAGACTGCTCACTCACTGTATGATGTGGGGGAAGTTATATAACCTCTATGAGTCTCAGTTTCCTAACTGGAGTTAATAACAGTGCCTACCTTGCATGGTTGTTGTGAGGACCAAATAAGATAATTTCTGTAAACTATTTAGCACAATGCCTGGCACTTTTTCTGTTTTCAAAGAAAGTGTTCTGAAAAGTATGAACCAGATTTCAAATGAAGATTGTGTGAATAGTCACAGAGAAACCTAACTCTTACACACACACTCCAGAAAAGCAGACGCCTAATAAACGTTATTCTTTTCCCTCCTTTCCAGCTCTGACATTTGGTGTTCTAGGGGTCTATGGCTCCTCTTAACTATGACATTCTATGTTCTATGGGTCTAAGGCCTCTTCCAGTTCGAGGCAGCTAGATGGCACAGTAGACAAAGCATTGGGTCTGGAGTTGGGAAGACCTGAGTTCAAATGCAGCCTCATTACTAGCTGTGACACTGGGTGAGTCACAGAACTCCTGTCTGCCTCAGTTTCCTCAACTGTGAAATAAGGATAATAACAGCACCTACTCCAAGGTTGTTGTGAGGATCAAATGAGATAATATTTGTAAAGCTCTTAGCCCAATTTCTGGCACATAGTAGGTGCTTTAAAAATGCTTGCTCCTTTTCCTCTGTTTCAGCTCTGACATTCTGTGTTCTATGATTCTAAGGCCCCCTCTAGCTCTGACACTTTGTGTTCTAGGATTCTATGCCCCTTTTCAACTCAGACATTTTAAAAAAATCTTATTTTCATTGATATCCTCCCTTCTTTTTAAACATCACCACTTCCAAATATAGTCCCCCTTCTCTCCTATTCAACAGACTAAACCTTATAACAAAGATTTTTTTAAAAAGAGAAAAAAACCTCATCAATCAACACATCCACGCTGTCTGACAATGGGATACCCAGGTGGCTCAGGAGAGAGCCCTAGGCCTGCAGGCAGGAAGATCCGATTTTAAATTTGATGTCAGACATTTACTAGCTGTATGCTCCCAGAGTGACAAGCCTCTGACTCAGTTTCCTCAACTGTAAAATATGGATTTTAATAGCACCTACCTCCTAGGGTTGCTTTGAGTATCTAATGAGATAAATATTTGTAAAGCACTTAGCACACAAACACTTAATAAATGCTGGTTCCCTCGTCTCCTTCCCATGATATTCCATGCAG